>NC_056727.1:1069618177-1069758177 GCF_019279795.1 Protopterus annectens
AAGCTCACAATTCCTCCAACACTCTAGGAAGGTGTATTTCCCCAAATTCCCCAAAAAATTATATAATTACCTGCAAACAGCAGAAAACGCTCTTCCTCCTCTGCAACTCAGCACCTCATCCCAGCATTCATCTCACCCTTTTAGCCTCTGGCTGCAGACCCCTGCTGAGTATCTGCTTTTTGTTATTTATTGATGATATAGTGACCGATAAACCTCACAGTGCACCTGAATTACATCATTTACTCTTTTTGTAGTGGCTTCAGCAGCTCTGAACCATCCTTCTCCAAAATGAGGAACACTGGCCCTCATAATGTGGAACAAATGGGCAAAATGTGGAACACATACTAATGGCTTGCTAACAACTTCAACTAGGAAGGTCATAGGATGGCCAAACTATGCTGGTTTTACTTATAAAAATGATCTTTAAATGAATTAATGTGATTTGTTTCTATTTAACATGGGTATCAGTTAAAAATTTCCTAAACTGAATGTGTGATAGACCCTTTCAATGTGAAACTTTGAGGAACATGAACATTTTAAGACCCCAGATGAGGTATATTCCTCGTAAGGAGGTACACATGAGAGGTATGCTCAGTCCCATCTGCTGTATCTTATCACTTTTCTTGAAGGTGCAGTACACCTTCTATCATGGTATACCCCAACAAAAAAAAAAATCACGTCTTCACCTTTTTTACACTCTACAACATACTTTTCTACACACAAGCACAGTCTACTTATTCAGGTTACTGTGGGATTAATACAGAAGTCTTCATATATGTATATATATGGATCCCTATCACATGGTCGAAAGGCCATATGATCGACACTCATTTGGTCGACAGTTCATTTGGTCGACAAGCAGTTTTATGTGGGGGGCTTCACCCCCCACACCCCCCAATGTGGGGGGCTGTGCCCCCCACACCCCCACTAACTATATATATCAACTCCAGGGTCGCACAACATTGGGGAGGGGGGCAAATCTGCCTGTCGGCCAAATGAATTATCGACCAAATGAGTGTCGATCAAATGGCTTGTCGACCATCTCAGGTAGACCCATATATATATATATATATATATATATATATATATATATATATATATATATATATATATATATATATATATATATATATATATATATATATATATAGGGCCTGAGTATCTAACACATATGTGGTCATCAACCTAACCAGGAGGTTTTCCTAACTGGCTATTTCAAGTGGTCTATTCAAATGTTTGAATTGCCTCTGAACATTGCTGGTTCAGTTGCTTTTCAAAATTGTTTAGCTAATTACTGCATTACACAAGGTAACTGTATATTCCAAATGACTTGGTGCAGTGAAGTCAACATACCCATCACATAGACATGCTCAGTCTTTTACAGTAGTTTGGGGTTAAATGATCATTATCTCTGACTGCGTCCTATGTAAATGTACACACAGACACACACACACACACACACACACACACACAGACACACACACACACACACACACACGCACACGCACACACACACACACACACACACACACACACACACACACACACACACACACACACACACACACACACACACACACACAATTATCCTAACAATTAACCTTCATATCAGGGTGTGTTATCAATTCATATTTGATGTAAAGAGTTTGATAATCACCCTGTCATTGCTAAATTATCTCCATCCTACCTGAACCATCAGTAAAATATATCCACTTTACCCGAATCATCAAAAGGTGAACCTAGTTCAGTACCCTGCACAACAAATATAAAAGCAACCAAATCCAGTGTTCTGTAACCTACATAAAACATTTTCTGTGCTGTATTGCTTTTGAAGCAGTAAATGTGAAATCACTTTGGTATTTTATCACACTGCCAGATGCTGTGACCTCTTGATGGGTGTCATCTCTAACAAAAACATACTTTGTTATCATTATAGCATGGAAGTAGAGACGGCATTGTCATGTAGTATTTATCCACGTCTGGCTAAACCTGTTGTTATCTCATCAGCTGACTTTTTGTGTTTACCATTGGTTGACAAATTACCTTCAGATGTGACCCTTTTCCTTACACCTGCTGACTTCTGAAGTCTTTTCTGTTTCCATAAGTCATTGGACTGAGTGTGCAGTAGGACCTGAACTGTAGTATTGCCAGAGGTATTTTTAATTATCCTAGTGTTTCTCGTGCCTTAGGCTGTCAACATACATGCATGAAATTAGTGTTTACAACCTGTTATTCCTGTATCATGTTAGGTATTGTAACATATAACCTGTTCCTGTTGTCAGACTAGTTCTGAATATCAAGTGCAAGAACTGAAATATTAGGAAAAGCTAGGGGGGGGGGGGTCTTTCATCATGCCACTGTTATGCTATTTATGTGAAAAAAACTCTTTGTAATCGCTCCCTGCATTTATCAGTAGTAGTCCTTGCTACTTATTTTCAGGAGTGTGTATGTGTGACAAGTGCACTGTGATTTTAAATGAAATGGAATGTAAATGCTGTGCTGAGGTGTCAGTTCTTGTAAGAATAATCAATGGGAACAGTACGTAGTACATATGAGTAAGAAATGTTCCATGAAAGCTGTGAACGAGACCTTTATTGAAGTCTTATATTATCAGAATCACTCACTTTTAAGTACTCTGTAGTCTTGATGGGTAAAATTGCTTGCTTGGTTGTGAGTGAGATAAAAAGATTGCTTCCAAACACTGAACGCTGTTTTGAGGATTTTCTCCTTTCTCCAGTGTTATGACAATGCAGTTGGTATATATACCTTCAGGGGTTGTGGTGGGCAAGGATTTGTTTTGAAGAGTTTCATTTGGTTGCATGCTAACAGATGGTATTGAGGTTATGCAGCTGAATATTTGTGGCATGAGCACTGGTATTTCAAGGTTTCATCATGGAAACCTTGAGAATCTGCAGCTGGGTGCTTCTGTGCATTATGATGCTGCACAGAATGTTATACACGACATGGCTGATTAGCAGCATTATTATCTGTGGTGCAGAATTATCATATAAAAGTATTTGTAAATGACTGCTTTCTAATTGGGTTTGTGGGCCAAAGTACCACTACATTACATTCATTTAAGTCTTGGATTTCAAAGTGAATGAGCTGGTATCCAGGAACGGCTGTGTTGGGAGAAAGGGCTCAAGCTCAAAAACTATTCTGTGTCCCTGCTGTTGACAGTTTTGCAGTAATACCTTACAGTACTTGACTTCTTAGTAATAATGTCCTCATTATGCAGTTATAACAGTATTTGCACTGATTTTGACTCTATCATAATGCTTTTTGCTATGTACTGCTATGTACAAATAGAAGGTACTGCAGTCCAGTAACTAGTGCCATGAACTAGAGGGATAACATCCTGGCTACAGCCCAAGTGACCTGGGTTCGAGTAACAGTTTGGGAATCTGACACATTGGTATGGAAGGATGGGTATTTCCATCCTGGAGAAATAGTGAAAAGGGGAAGCACAAGTGCAGAGCACAGGAGAGGTCTGATTTTCCTGGTAGACACTGTGAAAAATAGCAGTGGAGTGTTACCAAGGATGTGCGTGGAGGCCTCCTGACATCAGTCCACAATGCTGGCACCAATTACATGGCCTATCCTCAGAAAATTACTGGGCATACATAGTGGAGGGGATTAAATAGGGGGAAAAAACATAGCAGCATGACACTGTCACAGGATGTGTCATTCTTTTCCTTGACCCCAACACTTATATGGTAGAAGTCGAGGTGAGAAAAGGAGGGCTATGTATACCAAATAAATGAGGGGCAGTACTGGGGTCAGATGAGCATCAACTGCATGGAAAAAAGGTATTATATTCCACTGAGAATGTTTCTTCTATATCTATTGCATAAACCAGCAATACAAATGTATTCTGAAAGAAAACAGAACTGACTTAAGTGCACACTGCTATGGCCTTTATGTGCAGTAAAATGTATTCTATTGCAGTCTAATCTTACTATGTAAGTGACATTTACAGCAGTCTGTACTTAAGTTGTCTCTGTTTTGCCAGTTGCAGGGCATTGCCCCTGTAAAAAGTGACTAAGATTGTTTTCAATGAAAGTAGCTTTCAGTGATTTTTTTTTCACTTTTTGGATAAAAAGCCTTCATTAAATAATAATACATCCACAATATTTAGGGGGAATGGGGTTCATGCTGGCAATCGGCTGTTTCATTCAGGCTGTGTAAAATAATGGTTCCAATAGCTGTCTCATTTTCTAAAAAGGTTTATTTCAGTGGTATTATAACATTAAATAATGGCCTGTCCTTACCTTTTATATTTTGGTCTGGGAATGTCTGTTATTGGATTGATCAGCAAAGCATGCTTCTTTCTTTCTATGAGCCAAGCTGTGGACTGGGGTTGGAAGCACTAATCCAAAAACTGAAATTTGTACAGATGTGTGCAAGTTAAGATTTGTAAATTTTCTTTAACCATAGGCTAATTTGCCTCTTCGTATGTCAGACACCAGTGCAATATTATTGGAGCTAGGAAGATGAATGTGTTAGTTCTGCTAATATGGATTTTTATGGCATTGGTATTTCTACAACAGGGAGGACAGTAGATGTAAACTGTACTACACCTGTTGCATGAAGATGTATATAATCTGCAAAGCATAAAGTAACCAGTCCTAAAGCATGAAGACCCAACTCCCTGCACAAAGCAAATTCATCCACAACCCCCAAGCCCACTGTAATGCCTAGATATTTGTAAGAATGTGCCATTAATATAACACAGACACTGTGGATGAGTTACCACATATTATATATATGGGCAGGTAGATATAAAAGATAGATATATTACATATTCTGCATTCTGCTTTTTTTCCATGAGATATAAAATATAGTTATTTTATCTACACTCTATGAGGTCGCATGCAGCATTTACACTTATCATTAAAAAATTATCATTAAATGTATATACTATGGGCTTTTACAATAATCAAGATATTGTATATCTTCTACTGAATATACTGCCAGTTTACTATATTGCTACATTATTATAACATGATGCATTTTATAGTTTATTATATTTTTACGACATTATATTACTATATAATTACCATTACTTGGAAATTTTCTCCCCAGGCCTTATCTGAAAATGGACTTCAGCTCTGTAGTGCTGCCTCCATGCCAACAGATGGAATGAATAAATGAATGAATATTTTTTACACATTCAAGCCACATTTTAATAATTGCAACTTTTCAGTACTTAGCCTCATGATCAAAGACTGAATTGTCTACATATCTGTTTTGTTTCTTCAGTGATCTTCCAAATCTGAAAAATGTAATGGCGTTTTTCTTTGTCATTTCCTTTTGCGCTGTTTTTTGCTGCACATTATTGGACCCCTGGCTAGAGGAGTCTTTTCTCTGTATTTCTTGAATTACTGTCTCTTTTACCCTGAGATAGTACTGGCTGTGACAGTTGTTGCTGTTCTTCTTCTTTGAATTTTGACATATTTGTATTGTATAGATTTTTGTGATTCCTTCAATTTCTATACTATTTTCTGTCTTTACTATAGATGACCCCTGATTTTGATTAAGCTGATTTTTTTCAATCACATCATCTTCAGGCTGCAAACTTTTCCATGTATTGAATTTGTCCTGTGCCTAAATCCAATAAATTTGGTAGTCTTTTGCAGTTTCTGTCAAAATAGTATTTATCCTCAAGACTCATTGCTTTAAAGCATTTCCTCTACCATATACAGATTTTTTGGGCATTAATAATCTAGTTGAAGACAATTTGATTTTTTACCTTCTGTCTAATAACAGTTGAGCTAATAAAATAATGAGTCTGTAAAACTTGAGTATTCTGATATTTCAAAAGAGTGAAATGACAGTCTTCAAAGATGCTGTTACAGTCTGTTTTCATGAGATCATTAGATTGTTCTCTGTATGGACAGTTCTCTCCACTTAAATTTTAGGCTGCATATAGTATAGATGGAACCTAACATGTCCAAATCCCCACTCATGTATAAATATTCTGAATTCCTGTATTGTCAAAGATAACAACATAAGGGTTGCATTGAGAATCTTGACTTTAATACATTAACCATTCTTTTATTTGTCTGTCACTTTGATTATTTCTGAAAGACTTGAATATTAATCTGATCAATATATTGTTTATTTAAATGAAAAGAAAAAAACATGGCCACTCTGCTGGATGTTTTGGTACCAAGTATGCTACCATCTGTTTGGATTGCTATTACAGTATAAAATGCTTGTTCTGCACTTCTTGTTCTATCTGAGCATTTAAAACTTTGTTCCTGTCTAGATTCCTGAATAATACATTACATCTCATCCCAGTTCTGATTCATATATCTTCTCAGTTGACTGGCAACTATTATGTCGCCTTCTTTGAACACTATGCCTCAAACATGACGTCTTTATTTCTTCAAAGTAATAAAGACAGAATTTCTTTCATTACTTGTAATTTTCCTCTCCGGGCAGCTTACCTTTGTAACTTCCTCAGTTTCTAAGTCAATGTGAAGACATTTTTCTCCTTCTTTTGGTATCTTCAGCTTTACCCCAGCTAATCTATATGTCTTCTAATGGTTCTTTGTGTTCAGGGATTCTGTCATAAATATGTTATACTCAGTGTATCTACCATGTTTAATTACTTCCAGATTATACTTCTGTAGTTTAAACTGCATCCTGTGTAATCCAAAAACAGCCTTGTGCCAATGCTTTCTGAACGTTTGCAAGGGTTTATAGTCTATTTCTAATTGAACTTCTTTAGCATAATCATATCATGAATTTCTCATTTCCAAGCCCTATTGCTAACAGTTCTTTTTCTATCTGAGTATATTCCCTTTGTCTATCCGTAAATACTTTTGATCTGTATTCAACTGGCTTATTCTTTTTTAGAATCCCAGCACAACTGGCTTATACATAGCAAAGTATTTTAACATTGGTGCCTCTGTAACTAGATTCTTGAGCATTTAAAACTCTGTTCCTGTCAAGATTCCCATGCCACATATTGCTCCAGCACTTTTCTTTGAGGTGTAGTAATCTCTGACATACTATGTGCAAACTTTGTAAGATAGTGCACTGATCAGAGAAGCACATGTAGTAATTGCTTGTTTTCTGGCTGTTTCACAATGTCATTTTCACAATTACTGTGACCTTTATGTAACAGTTGTCAGTTCCTCTGATGTTAGAACATGACCTTTTTTTTCAAAATGTTACTGTTATACGACATTTGCTCTTTTTAAATGTGGCCCTGTATTTCTGCGTGCTCTTTTTATATCTGACCCTGTACTGATAAAGCGCCTCTTATGCATGCAATGCTTTCAAAGCCTTCAATTACTTTTAAATCAGATCTTTAAAATACCAAATAGAAATGATGACATACCAAAAAGACATCTAAACAATCTGTACCTTTCTAAAGGCTTCTTAAATGAAAGCAGTTTTGAGCTTTATTCATCTAGCTTTATCTGTCAGAAATTCCTAGTTGGCAACTAGTCATGGAAATCCCTCAGCATTTGATATTATTCAGACCAGTTATTCAACTGTAAACAATGCAAAGTTTTCTCTTTTAATCATTATGGTCAGATCATGAAGAACAATATAAATTTAAATATTGTTTTGCTTTACAACAGTAACCATATGATCCACTCGTTATGTTAACTCCAATTGTTTTTAATGATACTCAAGCACCACACATTCACTTTAATTCCTGCTCAGCTCTATTCCTGGTTATTAATGCTGCTTCATTTGCAGAATATGTAACTGGCAATGAATCAGGATATGCCCATTTCCTCAGATAAATCTTCTAACTGTGTACTTGTAATCACATCCACTATAAAGAGATATCCATGGCTTTAGAAAATGTCAGGTCTGCTTTTTTAATAGCCTTTCAGTTGTTTGATTATTTTCATATGCTACATACTATACTATTTTTTTATTAATTGTATTTATTTTATTTATCCTTTATTGACCAGGTTAGTCCCACTAGGATAATAGCCCAAGGTGATGTTTATAGGACTTATATGATGTAAGACATGCTGTCCACACACTTACCAGATGAAAGAAAATCATGTGTATGTCTCAAAATGATAAATTGTTGAAGTTATCCTGTAGCTACCAACACATTTAATTGTTACAGTCTCTGTGGGTTTTAATGAAAGTACTTCTGTCTTTTTAATAGCCAGCATGACAGTCATGGGCTGCTGTTGAACAATTCCTTCTGCTGACCCTCATATAATATGTCATGGTGACTAGCCTTAAGAACATACAGTAAATGTGTACTGTTGCTACAGATAATAAGCAATGACTACCACACCCAGCTAAGCTTTATACTGTACAGCTGCTAATCAGAGTCTAAATCACTGACACTTCAGGATTTCACCTACCTGTACGAACATTAAGTGAATCTTGTCTGAGATTATTTTGCTTACAAATGCACAATATTTTTCAGAAAGGTTTTAATTCTGTATCTGTAGTACCTATATGCATGTATTTGTCTTTATTGCAATGCTGTCTACAAGATAGACCACTGATGCTACACCAGTTCAATGCCCATACTTGAAACCAATAAATAAACTGCCAGCCACTATCATTTAAAACCAAATAATATACCTCTTGATCTGATATAAATACCATCAGGCAATGTACTTTGTAAAATTAGCTTTCACTTGCAGAAAAAATACTGAATGAATGGACTAGTAAGGAGTTGTCATAAGTAACTAAATGTATACTTTCTATCTGCCTCTGTGCTGTAAATTCTAAATACAACAACACAATTTTTAGGCAGCTAATCTTCCAGCATGAAATGTGTCTAGGAATTCAGCTCACTTGTGCACACTTCAGAAGCAAGGCAGTAACTAAATGGCTAATACTCTTTCTCACTCTCTCTCTCTCTCTCTCTCACTCGCTCACTCTCTGTTTCTCTGTCTGCCTCATTGTCTCTCTCTTCTACTGTTTCTCTGTTTCTCTTTTTTTCATTACTTAAAAGAGTTCCAGGCACAATTTCAACTTTTTCTTCAATTTAAATGTAACATTTTGTGGTTTTACAGTTGTGTACTTATGGGGGAATTGGCTTCAAATTAAGTTATGCATTTTCTTGGCCTGAAATAGTACTTTATAGCAAGAAAGCTTTGAGCACTACAAATGTGTACTCTTTTGAGAAGCCAAATTCACAGCTATGTTGCATTTTCACTTAAAAATCATATACTGTATTCTACACAGTCCACATTTTACATGCTGGAAGTTTTTTTTATTGTAAGTTTTTTACATAGTGTTGTTGTTTTTCTTTCGGCTTTTCCAGGTTAGGGGTATTTTATTGAAAAAAAATCATCTTAATGCAGCCTTCTGCATGTTTTACTGAAACAGAGAGCGAGCGAGAGAGAGAGAGAGAAAGAAAGTGAGAAAGAGTATTAGCCATTTAGTTACTACCTTGCTTCTGAAGTGTGCACAAGTGAGCTGAATTCCTAGACACATTTCATGCTGGAAGATTAGCTGCCTTGTTATATTTTCATTAGAAAAGTATTGCATTTGTTTAGCTGAATACTACTTCTTTGCAGTTAGAAATATTCAGACTAGTGCAACTTTCAACTTGCAATTTAAAAATGAAAGGCCAAGGCTGAGACTATTTGGAAGAACCCTTTTTAAGAAAAAAGCACACACTGAACATCCATTCTTGATTTGATTGACATGTTTAAATCAATAGAACTTTGACTCAGAAGAAAAGGAATGTAATCCTTCCTGGGGTGGGAATAAAATTAATAAGGTTGAGGGCTGACATAATGGTTAAAGTGTTTGCTTTACTGATGCAAGGTACAGGATTGATTCTCACCTTTGAGGAAAATTAGCTAGAATTAAAATTGTCTACCAGGGAACCTAGCTGAGTACTTATCTATGAACCTATTTTTTTTGGGGTGTGGGGGGGGGGGTATGTTATAATAGCTAAGTCTCACACCAGAGGTATAGGATTTGATTTTCTTCAAAGGAAATTTGTCTAGGCTGAAAATGACCCACAAAGGCAGCTGGCATAGTATTTATCTATGAACCTATGAACCTCATAGAACTGATGTCCAGAAAAGCAAACCTTCTAGAAATGAATGAAGCCAACTGAAATGGAACAGCAGCATGATGATGATAATGACAATGATGATGTTGCTCCCCATAGTAGATTTCAGTACGAGGATATATAATAACTCTACTGTCATGTAACCATGCACAAATGTCAGAAACCATTTCATTGTAAACTCTCTCATTCTGTTTCTCCCTGTGTTCAGAATACTTGTCACTAAAGCAAACAAAAATAACTCTAACCTTTGTTTAGTTAAAAAAAAAACAGGCAAAATTTTTAGCAAGCAAGCTGTCAAACATTTAACAAGTAAATCAAGTTGTGATGTCCCCATGCTACGCCAGTAATCAAGGGGCCTGATTCCTCACCACTGACAATGGAGAGGGAAGTGCCCTTGGAATACAAATGGATGCACTCAGCATTTCCAGATGCAGACCTCTCTGTATCAATCAAGCACAGTTTCCCTTAAGACCACACAAGGCACACACTTAGCCTGGATCTGGGTGTCTCTAGCTTCCTCTCCCCAGGTCCCCAGCAAGGCTCCCCACTGGCACTGTGAAACCAGTGTTTTGTGTCCCTGTTTCAAGTAGCTGACACATACACTCTTTGATATTTAATTTTCACACACACACACAAAGACCTGGGAAAGGATGGCAGAGATTACCCTCGCTAACACCTTTGCCCAGACAATAAGGTAGATTCACTGCCACCAGTCCATTACTATAAGGGACTTATAAAGGGTATCCAATTATGCTGAGTGAAATTAATATTAATACAGATGGTAATATTGATCAAAAAAACAGCAAGGTTTTCAGGAGTGTCCAAAGTTATCACCTAATAAATATTTGCAAATACTCTGACAGCTTAAATATTTTCTAAAAAGGACCAGTCACAATGAAAAGTTTAAATATATTTAATAATAAATACTACCTCCCTCAAGCCTTGTAATATAGGGTCTAAGAGCGGAGCCTGTCTCAACTGTATTTTTGTGACTTTTCTCAGCTCCTCCTTCCACAAGAAGTCTGGTATCTTCTGACAGCGTGCCTCACTGTTACCTGGGTACTACCACTCACCTCTGCCTTTGCAGTGACCCTGTCCAAAGGAACATCAGTACCTACCAGGAGCCATGGCTCGTCTTCAGGCTCACTCCCTGATTACCCACATCACCAGTCATGGCTTCATGAATGTGGTCTGTCTGGATCTCCCTCAGCCTACCAGACCCACATGCCTGTCTACAAGCCTGACACAAGGTAGTGCATTATCAAAATCATTCCCTATCAAGACATCTGCAGGGATATCCTCAAACACACACTTGCTTGCTTCCTTTTCCACCGTCTCAGTCAAGGTGAAACCTGGCAAAAAGCATCTAGAATGGGATCCCTCCTAAAGCTCTGGCTGGAGTGGACTGCCCAAGCAAGTACTGTTCCTTTTTAACCACCACAGGCTTCACAATGGTTACATCAGAGGCTATGTCCCTCTTGGCAGTGGCCTGTTTTCCATCCACCAAGATAGGATACAAACTCTGTTGGTAGTTTGGTACCCCTTTTGACTCCAGACAACTTTCCTCTGGCATTCTGTTATTCCCACTTGCTGGCTCCCCCACCATTAGTTCCCCACCTTGCCTCTGTGGACAGCTGTATGATACATGGCCCCACTGGTTACATGTAAAACATTTAACCCTTTATCCTGGCTGTGTACCTGAGCTAGTGGCTTCCCCTGTTACTGGTGGATTCTGTTGGGGCGGTTTAGGCTGCCCACCATGGGTTCTCTTATATCCAAGTGCAGCACTGGGTATCCCTTTCCTGGGCAGTGATGCCCTGCTTGCTAAGTAGAGATCCTCTTTTTTCCCCAGCTCATCTGCAGAGCTGCATTTTCTGTCTTCCAACCAGATTCTCATCTCTCCAGGCTAAGTGCTAAGGGCTTGTTCCCACACCAAAAGGTCTGCCATCCCTTGAAAAGGGGTGACCTGACACCCACTCACCCACCTATGAAAATAAGTGCTTAACTCAGCAGTATAATCACACGTACTTTCATCTCCCTTGCATCTATGCTCACAAAACTTTTTTCTGTAAGCTTCAGGTGTTAACTTAAAACATTCCAATAAATATTTTTTAAGTGTAGCATAGTTTAAGCAATCAGTAGCAGACAATTTAGAAACAGCAGTTATAGCTTTACCATGGAGTAAGGGGGTCAGGAACATACACAGAGCCCTTGGTCAACATTATGCTGTTTACATACCCTTTCAAATATATGAATAAAACTATCAAATTATCACTCTCTGTAAATTGTGGCAGACATGTATTGACCTATATTGCTTCTGGGGTTTGGTTATTCCCTTCCCCATTACCTCCATGACTCTGGCAAAGAGTCAGCATTTCCATGCCATGTTGATGCTGCTTCTCATTTTCTTTGGCCTCCAAATGCTGCAGTTTCTCATTTTCTTCAACCTCTAAACAGTCTTTCTGATGATTCTAGTTCCAAATGTTTATTTTGCAGTTCAAGTCTCTTTAACTCCAGATGGATTTTTAAGTCCTCGGAGGAAAAGTTGAACTGTCCTGTTTCTGACAGATGTACATCCCTAATGCCAGACTGGTTGTCTTCCTGGTTGCTGGTCTGTGCTGCAGCTGTTATTAAGGCTGCAATCATTTCCCCTTTAGTCAGGTTGGCATACACCAATCTTTTGGCTTTGCATATCTCAGCCAACTGGTTCCTTGTCAGTTTGCCATAATCCTCTGCTGACATCCTGACTAACTAAGCTAACAAAGTAAATAAATAAAATTATTGTGATATGAAACTCTGAATGTCTACTTTGTGGCTGATTGAGAGTACACCTTTTTTAATTAAACTACTTACATATCCCATCACTGCTCACCAATATGTAACACCCCCAAGCTGGGCCAATAATGAAGAAGCCTTTACAAATGGATTCACTCAGTATTTCAAGATGCAGACCTCTCTGCATCAAACACAATTTCCCTTAAGAGTACACAGGGTACACACTCAACCCGGGGGCTAGGTGTCTCTATCTTCCTCTCCTGAGGTCCCCAATAAGGCTCCCCACTGGCACTGTGAAACAAGTGCTTCATGTCCCTGCCCCAAGTAGCTGACACATGCACACACACTCTTTAAGATTTAATTTTCACACACACACACACACACACACACACACACACACACACACACACACACACACACACACACACACACACACCTGAGAAAGGCTGACACAGATTACCCATGCTACCAACTTTGCCTAGTCTATAAGGTAGATTCACTGTCACCAGTCAGTTACTATGTTGTTGTTGTTGTGTCTTTCGGCTTTTCCCGGTTAGGGGTCGCCACAGCGGAACTCAGGTCTGCTAATTATTGGCAGTTGATTTTTATGTGCCGAGTTGCCAGCCCTGATGCACAACCTTCAATGAAGGTACACCCATTCACGCATGTCTCCACGCAGAAGACGCTCTAGCTGAGAATTGAACCAGACAGCGTTTTACTGTGAGGCGACAATGCTACCACAGCACTACCACCGTGGATAAGGGTCTTAAAAAGGGTATCCAATTATGCTGAGTGAAGTTAATATTAACACAAATGGTAATGCTGACCAAACAACAAGGCTCTCAGGAGTGACCAGATTTATCACCAAATAAATATGTGCAAATACTCTCAAAGCTTAAATATTTTCTAAAAAGGACCAGCTACAATGAAAAGTTAAAAAATATTTAATAATAAATAATAAAAGAACAAGAAAATACTAAATATATATGTACAGTAAAACACATAGTTCAAATCACAGGAAATATTGAAAATAACATTGATGGACAGACTCATACAAATAAAGAAAAACAATCTCTTAACTAAGTATCACTATATTCCTGACTGAATCTAGGATAATTACTGCTCTCTAATAACTTACTTAATAGTGCAAGGCACAATGAAATATGTGACCAGTCTTTCTAGTCAGGTTCCCTAAAACAGAATACTCAATACTTAGAGATTACTCCCTGTAAAATATAATATCCAAGATGGCATGCAGAATGACCTCATCTGGCCACCTGACTCTAGGTTTTCACAGTATCCTCCCTTGAAGCTGAGAAAGGAATTTAGCATAGACGACTACAATACACATCCAAATGTTTGGGGCAGTGCCTGGAGCTTCCCCTCTTTTAATGAGTTAATGAACAAAGGCTTCCTCCAGGCCCACCATCTCCGGTCCTATTTAGCACTGTGGGGTGCTGTTTTAATAATTTAACAGCCATTTACATTTCCCTTATTTTTCTTAAAGTAAGCTAGCTGGTTAACCTCTGCTGTCCCAGTATTCTCTATTAAAACATATACATTTAATTCCATTACAGTAATACACGTACATTTCTTTTCATTCCAGCTGGGTTCACTGTTGATACATATTAACACAAGCAAACCTCACAAATACATTTTCAGCACAAGCATCTGTACAAATCAGTTTGATATACAAATAACATATAATTATTTATAAAATTCCAGCTAGCTGTGCTGGTACAAGTCATACATCCACTGCCCTACTTCTCCTGGCATGGCTGGCAGAACCTCCTATCTTCATACCAGTGATAATTGACAAAAAATAATAATAACTGAAAAATGCATAAGTCACTGAAACTGTCATTCACTTTATTTCCATTTACTCAATTACTGTTGAAACTGGAACTAAAGAAACAGCATGCTTCATCTATCCTCATTGACATGGGAACTTCATTTCCAACTATACAAATGTTCTAATTTCAGTAACTGATAGTAATAATATTAAACTATAGTAGAAAGGACTTTGCATATGGGAACCATATGGGACTGCTTTGGGACAGGAATACTTCCAGACCCCTTAGTGAATGCTGTCTGATCCCACAATGGTGTTTTTTTAAACAATAAAACCTCATCATGTTTATATAGTCAGTATAATACTTTCTCACAGAAACAAAGTCTATGAGAATTTAATTCCATCACTGACTGGTTCCTGCTGCTGTTGCAGTGTAATGATGCAGATACTGCAACTGAACTTCGTAACAGTGTTTTCAGAAATCCAAGATGGCGTATTTCTTTTGTCCTACAGCAGACACTCTGCCAACAAATGTAAACAGCTTACTATTGTTCTGATGGACAGGGATTAGAAAAGGAAAACATATTTATATCACTCTAAATCTGACATAATTCATAAGTCTCCAACTTAGTTTTATGGAACTTTGACATCTGTGTAAAGCTGAAGTCAAGCTGGAAGGTGAAAACCACAAACAGCTTCTAAATCTTTAGGTCAACTTTAATCAATAAAGAGCACCAAACACATCAACGCTTGTATTCACACTGCATTTTTTGTTTTAACCATTAATGTGTTTGGTGCATTTAATTGATTAAAGTTGACCTAAAGATTTTCAAAGCTGTTTGTATTTTTTTCCTTCCAAATTGCCTTGTTTCATTTATTTTGTGACTGGCTTGGCAATTTTCTCTTCTCCTTTTGGATTGAAGTCAAGCTGGATAAAGTAACTTGCCTTCAGTATATAGAGATACTAGAAATTATTGAAAAGAAGTAAAGATTATTACTGGTAATTACAAGAAGACATCTATCTTCAGTGAATCATTTCCTGGCATGCTATACTTCAGCTACCAGAATATTATAAAATGAACTACTTAGTAAGGGTCCAGACTTCCCTGTCATTTATTACTTGTAGACACGTTCAGTCAGTTAGAACCTGTTTCTTAGGTTGCCTTCCTCATGTCTGTTGTAAGATTTCTCTTCAAAACAACTACAGACGGTCTTACAGTTTAATCCAGACCTCTGAAACAAAAGCTATATGATGATAGATACCCTATGGCCTGTTTTCTTTAGAATATGAATACTACTCGTTTTCATCTCTGGGTCCCACATTATTAGTTTATGTCTTTTTTCAAAGGAATTGTCTGTGATCGGCTGAATGAAACCATTATACTACCCATTCTAGAAATTTCAGATACCAAGATTGTTTAAGACTACGAGTCCACCTGTAGTTACCATTTCTGGCTAAGATTAACTTACACTGAAAGCTGGGAAATTTAACTAAATGACAGAATACATTCATAAATATGGAACACTCTTTACAAAACAGTCTGGATTTAGTGTTGAATATAGTGCCTTTGCTACCAGTGGCGGCTGATGACTTCAAATTAAAGGAGGGCTGCAGGAGACAGCTGAATGGGTGGGGCCAATGGGAAGGGGTGTGGTCAATTAGAAAGGGGGTGGAGCTATGCTCAAAACCACAACAACTGGAACTTTAATTAAATACGCTACCCTGGGTGCCAAACAGTCATTACGAGAGTCCAATCAAGATAAAATGAAGTACAGAAGAAAAAAAATATTTCAATGCATTGGCTACATGACAACTTACTTAATATCCAGATGGAAACAGGTTGTGAGGCATGAAAAAATAAATTACTTTTTAAATACATTACTGGAATGCCAGTCAAAATCAAGTATAAAAAAACAAGCAGCACTCAACTCAAACCACTACTCCGTGCACTGCAGTTCTAATTATAATTTATATTCAGCTTTATAAAATTACCAAGTAACATGCTAAAAGTAGCAATCTCTGTGATACCCCCACTTGTAAAAATGTTTCTTATCCAAAAAAGACCTGCTGCCTGACACAGCTATCTACTTGTTTCATGGGGAAGACATGATCAAAGTAAAAAAAATGAACATCAAACAAGAAACAAGCTCAAGATACATTGCTTAAATGATTCCTGCACAAGTTATGGACCACACATGATAGATTGGCATTCTGTTTAGTTTATGGGTAAAGCCTGCAAAGATGACTGCAAGTCTCCAACAAAAGATGACTGCAAGTCTCCAACAAATGTAATGAGCTTCTGAAAATAAACAAATGTACCAGCACTTCGAATAAACCAAGAATCCAAAAAACGAGTGCCAGGGGATGTTGTAACACGTTTCAAGCAGTTTATTCCACAAAGTTTTAAAATCACAAAAAGTGTTGAAGCAAACAATATCTTAAATTAACGCTCTTACAACCACAGTTCAGTTTTGCGTTTCGTCCTTATACCAAGGACTTTATCACACTTTCACAGATTTAGAAATCTGCACAAAGCCATACATAGAACTAGAAGTGGGACACAGGCCCAAAAATAAGGACATTTTTTAAATATTGCTCTTATTAACTTAGATAATAGAACAGTAGTAGGTCTTGCATTAGTACAAATTTTCTGAAGGGTATGAAATCTGAAACTCAAATGTCTGTCATTATTTTCTAACTTCAGTCTTTAATGACTTGCCACTAATTTGCCAGAAAACCACAATTTTACAGACCAAAATGTGATACAAAAATATAAAGTTGCCACACAATACAGCTGGGAACCTGTCAAAAAAGGGACACCTTTTTAATATTAACACTGTTAACTTGAGCAGCTAACAAAATAAGAGCATCTACATGCATTTCTGAAATAAAAGTAATCTATAACTCTGATCATTACAGTTATATAATTGTAAACCCTCCACGGTTTCTTCCAAAATTGCCATTTTGAGGAGGGATTATTAGGGGAGAGCAACATTTTGAGCCAAAATTGGGGACAATGGAGAGGTTTGGATATTCCTAATTCTACAAAGCGATTTGCACATACCTCTCAACCTCTTAATGCAGGAAATCTGGACAAGGCCAAATATATTGGGGGAACATACAAACACTACTAAAAATTGCTCTTGTATAAACTTAAGACAGTTGATAGAATAACAGGTCTTGCATTAGCATGCATTTTTCTGAAGGTTATGACGTCTGAAACTCAATGTCTGTCATTTAGTGACTTCATTACTAAATGATTTGCTAGAAAACCACAAATTTTATGAGGAACAAACCAAAAATAAGAAGCAAATATCTATTCATTCTGCAAACATATGGACAACTGAGAGGTATAGTTCAACTGGGGCTGTCTGAGTTTGCTACCCCCCCCCACAAAATCATGGCTGAATGGAGCCTCCCCCCTGCAGCCATTCCAATGTCCCATTCCTTGGTTATTTTGCCCCATTTACCATAAATACTGTAATGTGCATACTGCTTTACTTCTGCGATGATTTAGATTTCATTTGAAAGTTTTATTTTGCATTTTACAGCACAAACCCTAATAGATATCTGTTAAACGGGTCTATATTAGAATATCGAAAGATGTAAACACCGAATGTTTAAACGTCGAACTGTATTCAGCGAAAGCTGAAAATATCGAAGCAACAGAAAACCGATTTTTTTCCTAGGGAAAGAATTTGCTTGTCCAATTCTGTTGCTTTGGTATTTTCAGCACTTTGGTGGAAAGTTACGGGTTGGGTTCAGGTAAGTGTGCGATTGAGTGTGGGTTAGGTTAGTTAGGGTTAGGGTGCGGGTTAGGTATGTGTGCGATTGTGTGGACGTGAGGGTTAGGGTGGGTTAGGTGAGTTAGGGTTAGGGAGCAGGTTAGGTGTGTGTGCGATTGTGTGGATGTGAGGGTTCGGGTGGGTTAGGTGAGTTAGGGTTAGGGCGTGGGTCAGGTAAGTGTGCGATTGTGTGGATGTGAGGGTTAGGGTGGGGTAGGTGAGTTAGGGTTAGGGTGCAGGTGAGGTGAGTGTGTGATAGTGATGGACCTTAGGGTTAGGGTTTGGGTTAAGGTAAGTGAATAGTTAGTGGTGTGTGTATAGTTTAGTGTAGGGTTAGGTGTAAGATTTTAGGTGTATGTGTGTGGATTGCTGTTTGTTTGGTGTGCTTGTGTTGTGTGTATGTGTTTTGGAACAGCGAATTATTTCCCTAGGAAAAAATTCGCTGTTCTGTATGTTCATTGTTTTCAGCTTTCACTGAATACAGTTCAACATTTAAGCATTCTGTGTTTACATCTTTCGATATTCTAATATAGACCCCTGTTAAACAGAGCAATGCAGTCTCACAATGAAAATAGACTTAGCATTAAAACTTCTCTGCCCTTGAAACTCACATGCGTTGAAACAGCATTGAAACCCACATTCAAAGAAAATACATTTTGCCAGTAGCAGATAAAGATTAACTCTGGGCTGTTTTCAAAATCATAGGCCCCTTGAACATGAAACATACACATTCTCTTTGATACACCTTCCTGACTGTATTACATTATATTCCTTGTACAATACAGTACAGCTGTTAAGAGGGCATTTTAAATGTATTGTCTTGAACATTTTTCCAGTAAACAGTGAAACAAAAAATGCATACACCAATGACAAAACTGCCCAATTCAGAACATTTCCATCATAAAAAGTCTACTCAACCTTCTATAGCTCACCAGTATCAGTAAATATGCACAATCTCTGAAGTAGTAAAATCCACATTAAAGAAATCTCCAACTAATAAAGAGGTTGCTGCTAGCAAACAACTTTATATGTCATTGTTTCATCTACAAATAAAGTGCCTCTTGCCCTTAAAGAATAAATTGCCTATGTTGCATGCATTAAAAAAATGATAAGCTAGTAATACCGCAATAGGGAATGGATAGCAAACTGATAACAGGTTCATAGTTACTAGATATCTTTGCCAAAAAGGACTGCAGCATCCACCCCCTTTACAGTATCAGCAATGCATCTACCTATTGTGGGAGTAGAACCCACAGTCTTCTGCATCAAAAGCAAGTACACTACCTGTTGTGCTATTAACAGTGCAAGCAGACTTAGCATAAGCAGCACTAAACTTTTGTTCCCCTGCAGCTCTCAGCTCCTTGTAAAATCTACTCGACACTCAGCTGTAATCTCTGAACTTTGCAGCACAAGAAATCTGGAAAAAGCCAACATTTTGTTTGGGGGGGTTCAAAAACCAGGGACACATTTTAAACATTGCTTGTATAATGTTGGAAAGTTGCTAAAATAAAATGCTGTGTTACCACCTAACATTTCACTGCCACGTCTTGAACCCAAGGGACCCTGTCTAAAACAGTCAGAGCAACATACCACTATGCCAAATCAGCTGTTTTGTGAAAGAGGAAGAAGGAAACTTAAATGGCTACCATTTAGTGAATTCAGTTCTCACCATAGCACAACTGTCAACCTCTTAGCACAAAACACCTGAACAAAGCCAATAATGGGTGAATACAGCCCCCAAACATTCAGTGAATTCAGTTCTCACCATAGCTCACAACCTATTAACAAAAAACAGCCGGACAAAGCCAGTAATGGGGGAATATAGCCCCCAAACATATTCAGTGAATTCAGTTGTTACCATAGCCCTCAACCTTAGCACAAAACCTGGATGAAGCCAATAATGGGGGAATACGGTCCCAAAAATAGGCACAAATTTCAAATATCCATCTTATACACTTAGAAAATTGCTAGAATAAAAGCTTTTGTGTTAACATGCACTTTCTGAAGAATATGAAGTCTGATATTCAAATGTGTGTCATTTTTAACATTTGTTAACCAGGAAAGTCTGACTTGGAACAAAAACTAATTTTTAGCAGAGGCCCAGAGAGAAACACTTCAGACAGACACATGTCTTTGTAAGATGGGAGGACACTAGAGAAAACAAAAACAGGGAGGGCATACAGAAGGTAAGGCACCCCAGCCAAGAATCAAACCAGAGAACATGTAGCTGTTAGGCAACAATGCTACCACTGCACCAATACACTACTGGCTTTGCAAGGACACAAAAATACAGAAACCACAGATTTTATGAGGAGCAGTCAGAACAAATATGAATGAAAAATATGCAATATTTTTACAAATGGTGGTGGGTAGGGAATTCAGGCTCTTCCCACCTGGGCCCAAGGTGCAGGATTCAAGCCTTATTCTCTACCCACCACCATGTAGTACCTGGGGCATTTTACACACACAGACACACACACACGCCCTTCATTGCATTAAATCCACAGCCATTGCACTACAAGCCCAAGCCTGCCCACGCCCTATGTCCGTTGGAGCATTACAGCCCGCGAGATGTTCTTCCTCCGACGATACTCCAGCCTGCCGACATTGCAGTCCGAGTCCGATCCCTTTCCTGCGACAGTCTATGCAGTTACAACTGCATAGACTTTTGGGATCTCTGCTCTTGAATGTTTCCTAATCAGGACTGCTGCTGAGACAGTCTGCGCATGCTCCAGACTGACTGAGCAGCAGTCCGGATATCAGAAATGCTGCTAGTGCGCATGCGTAGATCTGCTATTTGCGATCTTTTTTTATTTTATTTTCTTCTTTCCTATTCTCTTTTCTTTTTTACAGCTGAGGGGGCTGCAGTCCGGCAGTCCAATAGCACAGGCCGCCCCTGTTTGCTACCTTTCTTGATGCATTTAACAAATTGTTAAATAAGATTGAAAAGGGAGATGTTTTAGTTATTTTTAAAAGGTTTCAGTTTTGTCAAGAACTTTTCTCTTCTGGTTAAATTTAAGGAATATAATTTTGAAGAATATATCTTAACTGGCTGAAAATTTACACTGGTAATAAAATATTCAAGGTTAAAGATGGCAGCTGTTGCTTTTCTATTGGCACTGCAAGATATGTTGTTTTCCAGGGCTCAATCCTTGGACCACTGCTATTTATCTTGTTTGTTAATACAATCCCCAGTGATCTCTATGAACTGCAGGCTACCTGAAATGGAGTCCACCTGTTTCTTCTGATGCCTTTTGACTGATATACAAAACTTAATCAAGCAAAACTTGAACACTTGGAGTTGGTTCTCTGACAGAGTTCACATGGCCCCAGAAATAAATCTAATCTTATGCTCTTTACATCTCCCAGAAAAGTAATACCACAGTTCTACTTCAAGTTTCTGATTCCTCTGCCATTGAAGGATATAGTCCTTCCTACACTGCTGGCCACCTAAGTTTGGTAAGCAGTTCAGGTGCTTGTAGGAGATGGCCAGAGACAATGGGAGTGAACAGATGTTGCCAGCTCACTCATCCTGGGGGGGCAGTTAGAGAGTGAGGATCAACAAACACTGAGTGGAAGGACAAGGAGATACCCAGTTGAATTTCAGCTGTCACAGTGGTTTTTACTAGTAAAAATTGAAGAGAACCCAGTATGGAGGCACACTTACACTTGTAGGACAGTAACAACCAGTGGTTGACAGTAACAGTAACAACAATCAGAGGAGCATCTGAGAGAGACTGTGGTGCTGCCAGGGGTGGGGGTAATAGGCTGCCTCTCAGGACTTGCAAGCTGGGCTTCCTACCATAGAATTCTCACCAGGGAAAGGAAGAGCTGATTGGATGCACAGAACATGAATGAAGGAGCCATCAGGGTGTCATGCAGCCTTGTAGTCAAGCCATCAGGCAAGATCTTGGAAGGGTGTCAAAAAGTTCCTAATTTCACTGGATAACATGTGACCCAGGTACAAGTGCTGACATATATTAATATATGGATCCCTTGCTTGATCAAGCAATGAGCTTTATTCTCCTTATTGACTTGGTGGTACAAAGCATTTTATGGCAGTGAAAATAGGCATGTTAAGTTCAAAGCCCAGCTTACTAATGTAACTAGAAACACTGTGGAAGAAATATATTTCTTCTCTACCTTTAATATGCCCTTCCTATGATTTCCTGAGGTCTAAATCAGAACTCAAAACATTGTAAACTGCCACTAGCATCATATTTAGACCTATAGCTCTTTTAAGTCCATATAAACATTGCTGCATTGTTGTCAAAGTTAGATGGCTCCCTACTACAGTAGCACCTAGGTTTATGTGTAGTTACTAGGCATGCAGTCCAAGAGACCCCAGTGCATTGCCCAGTTAAGTGACTTGCTCTGAGTCACACAGTAGGCCATCGAAGGCTGATGGAATCAAACCCTGGCCTGGAATACAGGAAGTGGCTTATTAAAAGTTCATAGCATTAATCCTTCCTTCTAAAAGACAACTAGTCTCCTCCTAAGTAAGTTTATTTATAATACCTGATATTCCAGTTTCCAGCCAACTCTGGTTGGTAAGCTCTCTTACAAAGCCCTGTAATGCTGCCTGAAATCACAAGTAGATGTAGGTCTTTAGAATATGGAAATGATCTCATCCAGAATGATGCCATGGCCTGTAGAAGATTCATCAAAGCTCTAAGGACAATTCTGGATCTTTAAGAGTATAAGCTTAATTTCTGTGAACATTATACCTTACTACTATAATTTTAAAAGAAAAAATTATATTTCTGATATTTTTGGCCAAAGTTAGGATCTGGATAGGTAAATGAAGACAAACTGTTATACTGCTAGGACATAAACGTATTTAAGAATTTTGCATGTTTAAATAATGACCAAGTAAATAATTAAATGTGGTAATCATAAGACTCCAGGTTTAACTTCTGGCTAAGCAGCAACTGCTAATCTGACATATATCTAATTAGATATCCTTAGTAAAATTCAAACTCTGACATCTTAATTTTTTTTAGCCCTACTGCCACTGATGTCTAGCTGCCCTGCTGCCAGCTCCTACATTGTCCCAGGTTCTCTGCTTTACAAACCAAGACAGTCCAGTGGTTTAACTTATGTTGCATGGGCTACCTCTTTTGGGGAGATCTCACATAAACACAGATGATGATTACTCTCCCATATGCAGGTTCTAAGATGTGAAATCCACCATGAATCAAGTGTTGGATTGTACCAGGCAATGAGCAATTACATTGTATGGGGGACAATTTTAGGTCCTACATTGCCAAAGATTTGCAGGCTGAAATCATCAGTTGGCCATGTAATAATAGTGTGACAGTAATGCCCAACCTATGTGGTACTGTGTCTCAGTTCCAGAACCCCTACACCAGGTATGGCTGTCATTGTGGCTCTGGTATCACCACTGGGGCTTGCAAACCATCTGCTCCATTTTATGCCCTCTCCTTCCTCCTGGAAGAGACAAGCAGGCCAATGCCTCATCATTTCTCTTCACCGCAGCCAAACTCCAACAGGTTCTTGAGCCACTAGTCAAATTTGGTTCACATGGGTTGTAGTCAGAGATGCATCCTTCTGTGCCACATTACTGACCCATCTAAGATTTAAATTTAATGTGTTTGAAAACTACAGACAAATATTTAATATGCTTATCTGATAATACATAAAGAACAAAACAACTTGTTTTGAAATGAAACTTCAGTATGGATATCTTTATGGAAACCTTTCCTCTTCTAAAGAGTGGTAACCCATCTGCATTGGTCTTTCAAATGGCAAAAGTTATTGCCACTTGTAAATGACGCAGTTTGACTGCAACTAGATTACTTTACATGTCTGCATGTGTGTATTTTCACAATGACGGTATCTTTAATGAAGTTACAAAGATTTACAAGGAATTATAATTTGTGGGATGAACTGATATTAAAAGCATTTTGATTGTTAATCGCATATCATTTTGGTGGGAGAATGAAAGGGAAAGTACAAGTGAGTATGAAGGAGGAAATACAGAAAATAGTGCATTACTGAAAAGTACTAATATGTACATCCATCAATTGCTATGATGTAGTATGGATTAGGCCAAATCTATTTCTAGATTTGCTGTTTTTTTCACGAAATTAGACCTTTACAAAAATACATATACAGTTATAGAGTCTAGAACCTTAAAATATTTGTTCTAAGAACCAGAGGGGACACTTCTTTTTCAACCCAGTATTATGATTGTTACTTGCAGGGGCTATGATTTTTTTAATAATCACAGACTGAGAAGTGACACTAATAGGCTAGCTAATAATGGATTATGCACTTAACAAATAAGATAATAGGGTTTTGAATAAAACATGACATTTCGACATACAGTAGACTGTCTCTTATCCAGTCTCACTGGGATCGAACCTTAGGCTGGATAAACGAATGGCAGTTAATCAGAAAAAGCATACAAAATAGCATGTACAAGTTATAAATCATCTAGAATAACATGATTTGTGTTAGTATGCATTTTTCTAATGAATTTGAAGTTTAAAACTCAAATGTGTATTATTTAGCCCAGAGGAGACAGAAGTGTTTTTCTTCTCTGTTGTCTTTTGCTAGGGCTATGGCAAAAATTTAATGGCTGGTTAAAGAGAAGGCCAGTTAAAGAGAGGCCAGATAAGAGGGAGTCTACTGTATTTGCTTTTGAAAAACACTAATTATATTTGGCTTACTAAAAAGATAATGGGGGCAATTGAGAAAGGTTACCACAAGTAGTACTAAAGATGTACACCTCATGATAACCATTTTCTATTCCGAGATGGCCCTACCACAGTGCTTTAGCAAAAAGACATATAGCACTAAGGTGGGCTGTCTATGCAGCCATGTTAAATGCTATTGAGGCATTCTGATGGAGAGGTATATGCTAAATAGCCATGTGCTCACCTCCAGAAATGCCTACAATAAGACATTTGCATAGCCAAATGATTTAATCTCTTGGCTGCTTAAGTAAAACATGCTTCGCCTGGTAACTCATCTCAGAGTTAATATATATAAGTTCATTTATTTTAGGCCATTCACTATCCATATTTTTGGGACTTGCTGAAGGAGGGCCTGACATTGACATAATGCACTCTGGGGGATTCAAGTGTTTTGTATCAGAACTATTGTTATTTTTGTTTGTAATATCACATTTTCTTCCTCCACAAGCTTCCTTATATTTTGTTCTATTTCTCTTCTCTAACTTTCCTCTTGAAACATATTTATATATTGCGACATTCATTATTACTTTCAATTTTCTTGGCATATTCCCACTGATATCCTTTAATTTTTCCACTGCAATTCCTCACATCTATCTTTTTTCTAAAAAGGGATTTGTTTTTTTTCCTTTTTCTCCTTCAAGTAATATTGTTATTGAAGACATATTTCCCTTATTTTCCCTCTAATTTTTATAAAACTCCCTTTCTCATAACACAAAACATATTGTCTCTGTGAAGGCTGCCAGCCTAGCCAGATAGGATTTTATACATAATTCTGTCATTTGTAAATATAAATGTTGACATACAGGCTTGTTTTCTTAATTGAAAGAATATGCTGTGAAATGGTGAACTTTAAACAATTTTCAGCAACATTGCCCTCTGCTGTAAAGAAAGCTAAGTCAAGCATTTCTTGTCTGTCCTTTGAAGTTGAAATTATTTCATGCCTGTCCCTTTGAAGTTAGAATTTGGAGTTGATGAGTCTGGAGTGAAGCATCCTGCCCATTGTTTTAACTTAAGGAATAATTACTAGAGTTTACATGTGGAATGTCTTTTATTGATGTAGTTTCCTGCAGGTGCAAGATAACAATTATGTAGTATCTGTTAGCCCGGGAACACCAGGAAAGTGTAAAAAAATGATGTAATTGGAACAAGGACTGCAATAGCAATTTAAGCAGAGAGAATCAGAAGGCATTAAGCATTTTTGTCTTGATCATCTAACTCACAGCACTGCCTTGCTCATATGTAAGTTATCTTAGACTTGTGTTTTCTTTTAGAAATAGCTAGAAACTAGAAAGATTAGACTGTGTTGTTTCTGTTATGTCAGAACTGTACTACTGAATTATTTTAAGTATTTCTGTGTGATCTCTGAACTCTTGACTAGCACTATGTAGTAGAAAGCATTGTCTTGTGGTTTTAATTATTAAATATTTTTAAACCCTTTTAACTGTGGCTGTTTTGTGAAGAGATAATTTAAGCTCTAAGAGTACATTGCATGTATATAAGGATCATGTACGAAATCACTTTAATAAGCCTTCACTGTTTAGTTATACTACCAATTGGCTAATAGTATTACACAATAATAATTGGACACCCTTTTAAGGGCCTTTGAGTAGTTGATAAGTATTAGCTGGGTGGTGGCAGTGATTTCTACCGTATTGTCTGGGTAAAAGGGGCACAGCTGGAGAACCTGTGCCAGCCTTCCCCAGAAGTGTCTGTCTTCTGGTTGTATAAACTTTTATCTCAAAGTGTGTGTGTGTGTGTGTGTGTGTGTGTGTGTGTGTGTGTGTGTGTGTGTGTGTGTGTGTGTGTGTGTGCATGTGTGTGTGTGTCAGTTACTTGGGCAGGGACACAAAGCACTAGTTGGACAGAGAGGGTTCTTGAGATTTTAGCTTGCCCAGCTGGCTGAGATCTGGACCCTATAGTTGTGCCAGTGGGGAGTCTTATTGGGGACCTGGAAAGCAAGGGAGTGACCAGCCCCAGACTAACTGTGATCTCTGTGTGCTCTTAAGGGAAATTGCACTTTACTGTGTGCATTCATTATCCTTTCCTCCTATATGAGACACCTCTCTGGTGTTAGTGGTGAGGATTGAGGCTCCTTGATTGCTGGGCCAGGGCACAGGTGTCACATCTGTAGTTTGGCAGCGGTGGGATATCCACATCACCTGTTAATTAGGTAGCAAATACTAACTGGCTTGTAGTGATGTAGGTAGAGTGAATCCAGTATCTTGTGTACAGTGAGTTTTGAAGGTGTTTTGTACTCTAAAACAGCCACACAGTGAATACTCAGAGTTCAGATCACAATTGTTTTATTTCTTTTGTTAGCTTAGTGAGGGTAAGCAGACAGCATGTCAGCAGAGGAGTATGGAAAGCTGACAAGGAGCCAGTTGATAGAGATGTGCCAGGCTAAGAGACTGGTGCATGGAAACCTGACTAAGGCAGACCTGATTGCAGCCTTGGTTACAGCTGCATCAGAAAACATCAACCAGGAGGACAATCAGACTGGCAGTGGAGGTATAATATCCTCAGAGAATGGACAGCTCAACCTTTCTGCAGTGGACTTAAAAATCCAGCTAGAGTTAAAGAGACTTGAGTTGGATGCCAGGCATGTGGAATTAGAAGCAGCTGAGAGACTGAGGCATCTAGAGAGTGAGGAAAATGAGAAACTGCTATGCCTAGAAGCTGTGGAAAAAGAGAGGCAGAAGCAGCATGAGAATGAGATGCTGACTCTTTGTCAGAGTCATGGAGATAATGGGGAAGGGATTAACTGGACTCCAGAAGCACAAAAGGTCAGTAAATTTCTATCGGAGTTGAAAGGGGGATACTTTTGATAGTTTCATTCATATGTTTGAGAGGGTATGTAAACAGTATGAAGTTGACCAAGGGCTCTGGGTATGGTTCCTGACCCCCTTACTCCATGGTAAAGCTGTAACTGTATTATCTAAAATGTCTAACTTTGCACATTTTGATTATACTGCTGTAAAAAAATGTCTGTTAGAGTTTTTTAAGATAACACCTGAAACATATAGGAAAATGTTTCATGAGCATAGATGCAAGGCAGATGAAAGTGTGTGTGAATATGTTGCTGAATTGAGGACTTATTTGCATAGGTGGGTGAGTGGATGTCAGGTCACCACATTTGAAGGGCTGGCAGACCTTTTGTTGAGGGAACAAGCCCTTAGTACTTTGCCTGAGAACATGAGGATCTGGCTAGCTGACAGACAATGCGCTACTTTAGATGAGATGGGGAAGAAGAGAGACCTATACCAGGCAAGCAAGGCAGCCCTGCACAGGAAAGGGACCCCCAGTACTGCTCATGGGTCTAAAGCAACCCATGGTGGGCAACACAGACTGCCCCAACAGAATCTACCAGTAGCAGGGGAAGCCACTAGTCCAGGTACACATCCAGGAGCTAGGGTTAAATGTTTTGAATGCAACCAGTGGGGCCATGTGTCATACAGATGTCCACAGAGGCAAGGTGGGGAACAAAAGGCGAGGGAGCCAGTAAGCGGAAAGACACAATGCCAATAGTAGGTTGCCTTGGGACAACAAGGGTACCAAACTACCACCAAAGGCTATATCCTATTGTAGTGAATGGCAAAGAGGCCATTGCCAAGAGAGACACAGCCTCTGATATAACCATTGTAAAGCCTGCAATGGTTACAGAGGAGCACTACTTGCCTGGGCAGTCTACTCCAGTGAGGGCTTTAGGAGGGATCCCATTCCAAATACCTTTGGCTAGGGTTCACTTTTATTGGGAGTTTGGAAAAGGAAGCCAGCAAGAAGGTGTGTTTGATGATATACCTGCAGATGTCCTGATAGGGAATTATTTTGATAGTGCAGTACCCCATGCTTGTGCAGTTACACGCAGTCAGGCTTGGAGACAAGCAGGTAAGTCTGGTAGCCTGGGGGAGACCCAGACAGATTACATACTTGCAGACAGGACTGCTGAGGTGGTTACTTCAGGGAGGGAGCTACCCTGTAGCAGTGAGCCTGAAGGTGAACCACAGCTGCTTGGGGGTACTGATGGTCCCTTGGACAGAGTGACTACAAAGGTAGAGGTGAGTAGTAGTACCCAGGCTGACAGTGAGGCACCACTGTCAGAGGATGCCAGACTTTCTGTGGAAGCGGAGCTGGGAAGGGTTACAAGGAGAGAGTTGAGACAGGCTCAGCTCTCAGACCCTACATTGCAAGGCCTGAGGCAGGTAGCTAGGGAGGCACCTGCTTCTCAAGGAAAGGGGGAATCTGTATACTGGGATAAAGGGTAACTATACAGAGAGTGGAACCTTGAGAGAGGGCTAGAAGGTGAGAGAGTGCAGCAGTTGGTAGTGCCTAGAGCCTACCATCTGGTGCTTCTAGCCATAGCCTATGATATTCCATTTGCAGGTCATATGAGCATAAAATGTACAAAGAGGCATATTTTGCAGAACTTCTATTGGCCTGGAATTTCCAGAGATGTAACAGGGTACTGCAGGACCTGTGAGCAGTACCAAAAGGTAGGTAAGTCAGGATACAAGGTGAGAGCTCCTTTGATGCCTTTGCCTGTGACTGAAAAGCCATTTCAGAGGGTAGCTATGGATATTGTGGGTCCTCTGAGTACCCCAAGTTCTACAGGAAAAAAGTATATCCTAGTGGTAGTGGATTATGCTACATGATACCCTGAGGCAGTGGCTTTGTCCTCCATTGAGGCAGAGAAGGTGGCAAATGCTTTGATAGAGATTTTCAGCAGGGTAGGTTTCCCAAAAGAAATACTGACTGACAGAGGTGCCAATTTCATGTCAGACCTGCTGACTAGTAGAAGTGGAGCCCAGCTTAGAAGAAGTAAGAGCAGCACTAAGGAAAATGAAGTCAAGGAAAGCAGCAGGCTCAGATGAGGTCACAGCAGATATGATAAAGACGCTGGGTGAGCTAGGGGAGAAATGGCTCCTGAGGGTACTAACTGCAGTGTGGAGAGAAAGGCGTATCCCAGATGACTGGAGAATAAGCATACTCGTGCCAGTGTACAAGAACAAAGGGGACATCCACAACTGTGGACAGTACAGAGGCATCAAACTCCTACCACATTGCATGAAAGTTCTAGAGAGGGTGATTGATAAACGGATACGCAGAATAGTAGAATGTAAGATGGGAGATGAACAGTTCAGATTCAGATCAGGATGCAGCACAACTGACCCGATGTTTGCATTGAGACAGATACTTGAGAAGAAACTAGAGAAGAGGAGAGTCAAACTGGGCTTTCCTAGACTTGGAGAAAGCATATGACAAGGTCCCAAGAAAGCTGATCTGGGCAGTACTGCGGTGGTTTGAAGTCCCAGAAACATTGGTAGAATTAGTACAGGCTATGTACAAGGACCCAGTGACTCAAGTACGAATGGTGTTTGGCCTCACTGAGGGGTTCCCAGTGGGAGTGGGTGTACACCAGGGTTCAGCTCTGAGCCCACTGCTGTTCATACTGGTAATGGACTACATCAGCAAACAGGTTGGAGGGGTCAGAGCAACAAAGCTGCTGTATGCAGACGATGTGGCAGTACAGGCAGACTCTGATCTAGAACTTCAGCAAAGGATAAGAGAATGGAATGCAAATCTGAAGGCACATGGGATGAAACTAAGCACAGATAAGACAGTGGTAATGGCAGCAGATTGGGGAAATCAGAAGAAGCTGAGAATAGAGATAGATGGGAAGATAGTGGAAGAGGTAAACAGCTTCAAGTATCTGGGAGGGGTGGTTGAGGAGAAGGGTAGTCTGAATGAAGAGGTCAAAGCTAGAATCAGTGGGGCTGCAGCCAACTGGCATAGAGTATCAGGTGTAGTCTATGACAGAAGAATGCCAAAGAAGCTGAAAAGTAAGGTGTACAAGACAGTGGTGTGACCAGTACTACTGTATGGTACAGAAACCTGGGCAGTAAAGGCAGAACAGTTGAAGAAGCTAGAGTTGATGGAAATGAAGTGTCTGAGAAAGGTGGTAGGATGCACAGTGCAGGACAGTCGAAGAAATGAAAACATAAGAGCAGAAGCCAAAGTAGCTCCAATTGCAGAAAAGATCAAAGAGAACAGATTATGATGGTATGGGCACAAGTGTAGAAAAGCAGAAGACAATCTGGTGAGGGAGATTTGGGACAGACAGGAAGAAGGTAAGAGGAAGTGAGGGCATCCAGCAAAGAGGTGGATGGATTGTGTAAAAGAAGATCTGTGACAGTCAGGCATGAGTGTTGAAGAAGGCAATAGAGTGGCACTGAATCGAGAGAGTTGGCGACAGTTAATACGATACCCCGACCCCATGTAAATGGGAAAAAGGGGGATGATGATGATGATGACCTGCTGGCTTGTCTGTGGAAGTCCTGTGGAGTGAAGCATATGAAGACCACCCCCTACCATCCCCAGACTAATGGTCTTGTTGAGAGGTTAAATTTTACAATCAAGTCCATGCTAAGGGCATTTGCAGATCAGTTTAAGAGGGAATGGGACAAATATTTGCTGCATCTGTTGTTTGCTTACAGAGAGGTTCCCCAGGAATCCACAGGTTTTTCACCCTTTGAGTTGCTGTATGGGCATAGGGTGAGGGGACCTCTAGATTTAATTTGAGATGAGTGGGAAGGTGAGTGCGAATCTCACAAGGAGTCTGTTGTGGCATACATCCTAAACCTCAGGACAAGGCTCAGGGAACTCATGGGCTTGGCCCAGGAGAACCTGACAGAAGCCCAACAACAGAAAAATGTGTGGTATGACAGGAACACTCGAGCTAGAGAGTATGCTGTGGGGCAGCAGGTAATGGTTCTCATTCCTGTCAGACACAACAAGCTGCAAGCAGCTTGGGAGGGACCCTACAAGGTGGTAAGAAAGGTAAGTGATGTTAACTACATGGTGGAACTGCTAGGCAGATGGTAGCAGCACAAATTGTACCATGTTAACATGATGAAACCTTACCATGATAGGGATGCCCTTGCGCTGGGCATTTGCAGTGGATTGCAGGAGGAGTCTGAGGGTGACCTGGGGATTGATATCCTCAGTGAGGCTTGGGCTGACACCTCAGTGGAAGTGGTAGCAATGTCCCAGCAGCTATCTTCTACCCAGGTTCAAGAAATCTGAGCAGTGTTGCAGGAATTTGGGGACATGTTCACTGGGAAACCAGGGTGCACTTACCTGGGGCAGCACCAGATGGATACAGGATCCTAAAGGCCTATTAGGTAGGCTCCTTATAGAGTGCCTAAGAGAGTCAAACAGACTCTGAGGGAGGAGGTACTGGAGATGTTGGAACTAGGGGTGATTCAAGAGTCCAACAGTCCCTGGGCCTCCCCAGTGGTGCTGCTGGCAAAGAAAGATGGCAGTACCAGGTTCTGTGTTGACTACAGGAAATTAAATAGTCACACAGAGTCGGATGTTTTCCCCATGCCTAGGACAGGTGAGGCCCTAGAGCAGCCAGGTGGGGCTAAGTATCTTACAAACATTGATCTTACCAAGGGTGACTGGCAGGTGCCCTTGACTCCAAGTGCTAGAGAGAAGTCTGCCTTTGTGACTCCTTTTGGTTTGTATGCGTTCACAAAGATGCCCTTTGGGATAAAGAATGCCCCAGTGACTTTCCAGAGGCTGATAGACCATATCCTAGCAGGAGCAGGAAGGTTTGCCCTTGCTTACCTAGATGATATTGCCATCTACAGCCATTCCTGGCCAGAGCACCTTCAGCATGTCAGGGGGGTGCTGGGCAGACTACAAATGGCAGGGTTGACCATTAAGCTGAGCAAATGTCAAGTGAGTATGGCTGAGGTCTCCTACCTGGGACAAAGAGTGGGGAGTGGTAAGATAAGGCCTTAACCTGCGAAAGTGGAAGCCATTCAGGCATAGCCTGCACCTTTTACTAAAAAGCAGGAGAGGGCATTTTTAGGGACAGCAGGGTACTACAGAAAGTTCATCCGCAGTTATAGTACCATAACTGCTACCCTCACAGACCTGACAAGGAAGAACAGGTCAGATAAGGTCGTGTGTACCCAGCATGTGAGCAGGCATCCCAGAAGCTTAAAGAAGATTTGTGAGGACCCCATGTGTTAGCCAGTCCAGATTACAGCAAAGAATTTGTTGTGCAGGTGGATGCTTCAAACCATGGGGTGAAGGCTGTACTTAGCCAGAGTTCTTCAGAGGGTCAAGAGCACCAAGTGATTTATCTCAGTCATAGGCACCAACACAAGGAGGAATGCTATACAGCTGTAGAAAAGGAATGTCTAGCCATGTTGTGGGCATTGCAGAAACTTCAGCCTTATCTGTATGGAAGGAAATTCACTGTTATGACATATCACAACCCCCTAACATGGTTAAACAGAGCCAGCCAGCAAAATGCCAAGTTGCTAAGATGGAGCCTGGGGTTGCAAGTATATGATATGTCAGTGCAGCACTGCAGTGGGGTTAGCAATGCCAATGCAGATGGGCTCTCAAGACAGGGCATGGGGTTATGTACACTCAGATAGCCTAACCCTCTCAAGCAGCATTTCTCAAAGGTCACTTGAAAATCTAGGTTGAGTTCTCCAGGGGGGGGGTGGGGTGTGAAGGCTGCCAGCCTAGCCAGATAGGATTTTATACATAATTCTGTCATTTGTAAATATAAATGTTGAAATACAGGCTTGTTTTCTTAATTGAAAGAATATGCTGTGAAATTTTATACTTTAAACAATGTAGCAACATTGCCCACTGCTGTAAAGAAAGCTAAGTCAAGCATTTCTTGTCTGTCCTTTGAAGTTGAAATTATTTCATGCCTGTCCCTTTGAAGTTAGAATTTGGAGTCGATGAGTCTAGAGTGAAGCATCCTGCCTATTTTTTTAACTTAAGGAATAATTACTAGAGTTTACATGTGGAATGTCTTTTATTGATGTAGTTTCCAGCAGGTGCAAGATAACAATTATGTAGTATCTGTTAGCCTGGGAACACCAGGAAAGTGTAAAAGAAATTATGTAATGGGAACAAGGACTGCAATAGCAATTTAAACAGAGAGAATCAGATGGCATTAAACATTTTTATCTTGATATCCAACTCACAGCACTGTCTTGCTCATATGTAAGTTATCTTAGACTTGTGTTTTCTTTCAGAAATAGCTAGAAACTAGAAAGATTAGACTGTGTTTTTCTGTTATGTCAGAACTGTACTACTGAATTATTTTAAGTATTTCTGTGTGATCTCTGAACTCTTGACTAGCACTATGTAGTAGAAAGCATTTTCTTGTGGTTTTAATTATTAAATATTTTAAGCCCTTTTAACTGTGGCTGTTTTGTGCAGAGATAATTTAAGCTCTAAGAGTACATTGCATGTATATAAGGATCCTGTACTAAGTCACTCTAATAAGCCTTGCCTGTTTAGTTATACTACCAATTGGATAATAATATTGCACAGTAATAATTGGACACCCTTTTAAGGGCCTTTGAGTAGCTGATAAATATTAGCTGGTGGTAACAATGATTTCTATCATATAGTCTGGGTTAAAGGGGCACAGCTGGAGAACCTGTGCCAGCCTTTCCCAGAAGTGTCTGTGTGGTTGTATAAACTCTTATCTCAAAGTGTGTGTGTGTGTGTGTGTGTGTGTGTGTGTGTGTCAGCTACTTGGGCAGGGACACAAAGCACTGGTTGGACAGAGGGGGCACTGGAGATTTTAGCTTGCCTAGCTGGCTGAGATCTGGACCTATAACTGTGCCAGTGGGGAGTCTTATTGGGGACCTTGAGAGCAAGGGACCGAACAACCCTGGACTGAATGTGATCTCTGTGTGCTCTTAAGGGAAATTGCACTTTACTGTGTGTATTTGTTATTCTTTCCTCCTATATGAGACGCCCTCTCTGGTGTTAGTGGTGAGGATTGTGGCTCCTTGATTGCTGGGCCAGGGCATGAGCGTCACAGTCTCCCTACATGCTTCCTGTAGTCATTACATTTTACCTGATAAAGATATTTGATTGCATTACTGTCCATTTCTCTAGCTCCAACTATTTTTTTCTCATATTTCTGTTTGAATACAGCCACCAGTCTTTACTGTTAGCAGTAAAGTTCATTGTGCATATATGATTCCACAGTTGCTGTACATCATGTATTATTTTACTTCTTACTTCATCATCCATGCCCAGTAACACTTCCCATACAGAATTACTTCTATTATTCTCTAAAATGGCCATATTGCCAATTGCTCTGAAAAGCAATCCTAATTACCCCTTCTCTTGAATTTCATTTAAGATTGAATACAGCACATGATCACTTTCATAGGTTCATAGGTAGGTACTATGCTATTGGCCCTAGGGCCTACATAAGCCTAGCCAAAAAGGTACCCTGGCTTTGGCCACCCAAGGACATTATTTTCCCGTGCCCCTGTCGAGCAGAGCCACAGAAGTGATCCCCGGGGTGAATTTCCTGTCTCCCATCCAATCATCAAGGTTTTTCTTGAAGAGTGCTAATGAGGAGCTTTGTTTGATATAGATAGGTAGTTTGTTCCAGAGTATGGGAAGTCTCTGGGACAGGAATCTATCCCTCCAGCATGTTCTGTTTATTGTGTTTGCAAGGTGTAGGTCCCTAGAGCATGTAGCTCAGAGGGATTGGAATTTCTTTAAGTGGAGCATGTCCAACAGCTCTGGGTTTGACATAGCTTTGTATGTTAGGCAGAGATCACCTCTGAGTAGGTGTTATGTGACGGAATAAAGCTGGAGTTTTTGAGACGGTCTGCATAGGGCATTTGATTGAAGCCAGTAATCCTCTTTGTAAGGTATTTCTGTGGCCTTTCCTGTTGTTGTAGATGTCTTGTGAGGTACATACCAAAAGGGGTGCTGTAGTCTATAATGGGTCTAATGAGTGATGAGTAGAGAGGAACAATGACCTCTTTTTTCCTGGATGAGAAACCTTTTGTGAAGAGGTGTGCCACGTAGAAGGATTTCCTGACTGCTGTCTACTTGTGTCCCAAGGTCTCTTATCGCACTTTTGGGGTTAAGTAGATTACAGCCTATGTGATAGTTCATAGGCACAGACTTTTTACCAAAAGGGATGACAATGCACTTTTTGGCACTGAGCTTGAGGTCATGACTTTGACACCAGGCATATGTCTCAGTGAGGCCCTTTTGTAGGATGTCCACATTGTTAGGAGTTTCGATTATGGGTCCTAGTTTGCAGTCATCTGTGAACTTCATTAACCGAAGACCTACTGTTCTAGTCTGTACTTCAGAGAAGTAGATACCAAACAGGAGAGGACCCAGGACTGAACCCTGTGGTACTCCACTATTCACTAGTTTGAAAGGCTTCTCGTTGAAATGTTGCTGGCACATGAAATACTGAGTCCTGATAAGACAAAAATAAAGACTGAAAATACAGGAGAAAGTGAATCTTGAATATCGCTCTTCTCCTTTAAACTCTATTTGCAGTGGGGTCAAGTCCCCCCTGCAATCCCCTTATGGGGGTAAGCCTCCTAAACTTACATAGACCAACTTCAAGATCACCATAGCTTGGAGAAAATGGAATGTTCTGAGAAATGGCATCTTGGACTTAATATATGTAAATCTGTTATTTTGGTCATTCAGTCTCTGTATTTAGGGACTCGTTTTAGTGGCATTTCAAAATGGTTACCCAGTTTGAGTTTTTATACATTCCCTGCTCTATACATTCTATATTTTTTCTAACTGCAATTTTCTCCACTACATCACTAACCTGAATATTTTAATACCCTGTCAATTTTACCCATCAATTCTTCACAAATTACAGTTCAATTACAATCTCCTGTAGCATTTATTGGTATTCCACTTTCACATGCTTTTTTTTTATTTCTTGAAACAATTTATCTATTTAAATTTATTTGTTTAAATAATTATGTAAATGGTCCTCCTTTTGTCCTTATATCATTATGAATGCCCTTCTTGGGCACAAAATATACACATTTTTTTTTTATAAATAAAAATAATTATGTATGACATAGACAGTCTTACATTTGTATAAATGGAAAACAAACCATATTAATACAGCTTTAGTTGCAAAGATTATACATCACAGACCCTATTGAAACAACTGTAATTGCAAACATTATACATCATTTATAATTTATAATATCCAGTCATTGTCAGTTAAGTATTACATAGCGTATTCAACATCTGCTTTCTTTTAAACCTTATTCATAGGTTCATGGGTTCATAGGTTGGTACTAGGCTATTGGCCCTAGGGCCTATTCAAGCCTAGCCATAACAATTCCCTGGATATTTCTTCCCACATTATTTACTTCTCTGGGCCCCTGTCTAGCAGGGTGACTGACATGATCCCTGGGGTGAATTTCCTACCTCACATCCAATCATTAAGGTTCCTTTTGAAGAGGGCCAATGAGGTACTCTGCTTGACATGTATGGGCAGTCTATTCCAGAGTATGGGGAGTCTCTGGGTCAGGAATCTATCCCTCCAGCATGTTTTGTTCTTTGTGATGACAAGGTTTAGATCCCTGGAGTGTGTGGTTCTGACGGATTGTGATTTCTTTAAGTGGAGCATGTCCAACAGCTCAGGGTTTGACATGGCCTTGTATGTTAAGCAGAGATTGCCTCTGGGTAGACAATATGCCACAGAGTATAGCTGGAGTTTTTTTAGACGGTCAGCATATGGCATCTGCTTTAGGCCTGTGATTCTTTTAGTGAGATATTTCTGTGGCCTTTCCAGCTGTTGCAGATGTCTTGTGAGGTACATACCAAACAGAGTATTATACTCTATAATAGGTCTAATGAGGGATGAGTACAGTGGGACAATGACCTCCTTTTTCTGGATGAAAAGCCCTTAGTGATGAGGTGTGCCACATAGAAGGATTTCCTTACTGTTGTGGCGATGTGGTTATCAAAAGTGAGACCACTGTCCACCTGTGTCCCTAAGTCTCTCATCACACTTTCGATGTTTAGTGTCCTGCTACCTATGTGGTAATTCATGGGTACATGTTTTTTTCCAAAGGGGATAACTATACATTTCTTGGCATTAAGCTTGAGCCCATGGCTCTGGTACTAGGCATCTGTTTCTGTAAGGCCCTTTTGTAGAATATCCACATCATTTGGGGATTCAATAATGGCTCCCAGTTTGCAGTCATTTGCAAACTTTGTTAAGCCCTTAGTGTTGACCTGTACTTCAGAGAAGTAGATGCCAAACAAGAGTGGTACCAGGACTGAACCCTGAGGTACTCCACTTGTCCTTGTCTGGAGCTGGATTTGGAGTCGGCTACTTTTACAGTCTGGGTTCTGTCAGTAAGCCAGTTGGCAACCCATCGAGTGATGTAGGGATTTATGCCCAGCTTAGTAAGTTTATCTATGATTCCAGAGTGGGGGATGGTGTTGAAGGCCTTGGCGAGGTCCAGATAGGCTGTGTGGACTGCCTTACACAGCTCTGGAGACTGATTCGAAGAAGTCAATCAGATTCAGGAGACAAGATCGGCCATTCACAAACCCAAACTGGGTGGGGTCCAGTGTTTCAAGGTTGCCTATATCTTTGTTTACAAGTTCCATGATAATGCATTCCATGCCCTTGCAGATCAGGCTTGTCAGATTGATGGGACGGTAGTTCCCGGGATCCAAGGCGGATAACTGTAGCTGTGCACCACTCAGTGGGCACAAAGCCTGAGGTGAGGCTATGATTAAACATGACACTTAGGTGAGGTGCCGGTTCATTTTGCAGTTCATGTAGTACACAGCCTGGGATGTCATCTGGTCCCATGGATGCTGTATTCTTAGCTTTGGAGACTACGGTTTCTACCTGTGTGGCCGTGATTATTGGAATTTGGCAATCTTATGGTATTGAGATGGGCCCTTTAGATATTGGCAATATCCTTGGGATCAGTATATTTAATGCCGTTCTGTTGTAGCACAGAGCAGATCTGAGCATTGCCATTTAGATTCTTGACATAACCATAGAATGCCTTGTGGTTGTCTTTGGAATCTTTGGCAATTTTATTTTCGTAACTAGCTTTTGAGGATTTTTTGAGGGATTGTTTCTTCCTTCTGTTGCATAGTTTGTTTATAGCAGGGGACCACCAGATTGGCTTCCTTTTTTTGGAGAAGAGCATCTTGGTTTTATTTGGGATGGCACGATTCATGCACGAGTGGATGTGCTCGTACAGTGCCTTAGTGTAGGATTCTGCAGTCAAACTTCCAGATCCCGTTTATGTGGATGTTGTGAATTTTGTCACTTCTGAGTTCAGTAGCTTGAAGTTGGCTTTGGAGAAGTTTTTTAAGGAGGTTTCCTTACTGGGGGGTGGGGGTGGGATGTGGATGTCAAGGGTGATTTGCTTATGGTCAGACCTGACCAATGAGGGGGTGACCACTGGTGTGGAGCATCTATCTCCCATGTTGGTAATGACCAGGTCTAGGATATTGGAGCCCCTGGTGGGACAATGGATTAGTTGATCCAGGGCATTGGAATTTATGAATTCCAAGAACCGTTGGGAAAGGGAGTTGGTACCCGAGTAGTTTTCCCAATTAATGGCAGAAGGGTAGTTGAAATCACCAGTATTAGGGTATTTGGTTGTATCCTAATATTTTCCAGTATGTTTAGAAAGGTGTAGTAAGAATCTTGGGGCATGGTGGTTGATCTGTAGCAAGCTACAATTTGGATTGCAGTCTTACCTAGTGTTAGTTGCACCTGGAGAATTTCAGATGCATTGTGTTGGGCAACTAGCCTGGAGGTGTGACTATCCTTGGTGAATATGGACACTCCTCCACCTTTAGTGTTTTGGTCTTGGTTTTGTGGAGCCTTGAACCAGGTCTCAGTTACTGCACAGATATCGATGTTCTCCATTTTTAGGCATGCCTCAAGAGAGTGCATTTTGAGGTTTAGACTTCTAGCATTGAGTAGCATTACCTTCATATTTTGCATGCTTGTATCTGTTATGGTGGTGGTTTTATCCTTTGAACCTTGCCTAAAAAGGGGTGGCAAGAGCTTTAGCCAGTAACCTGAATCCCAGGGGTGACAGGTGCAGACCATCTCTGGCAAAGCGTCATGGTTTGTCTATCATGTCTTCCCAAGCAGACAAATACTGGATCCCCTTTTAATGACACCATAAGCTTAGCCAATTGTTGAAGTCAATCATTTTGTCCTTATACTGTGGTATCATTCTGGGTGAAGGCAGGATGCTACTCAGGGCTAGGGTCATACCTGCCTGGGTCACATGATCCAAGAGCTCTTGCATGTCTCTTTTCATGTAGCCCAGGGAGGTACGTCTCAAGTCATTCACTCCAGCATCGACAATGTCAGAGTCGTATTTGTACTTGTTGTGGTGTGACTTGAGTGCATGCGTTATGTGGCGGATCCTGGCACCCGACAGGCAGCTGACTGTAATTTTCTCCTTCATCCTCTGCATGTATTGTTCCCACAATTCCCATTTTTCCTATATAGTTTGCTCCTTCCCTTTTCTAAAGATCCCAATTCCAGTATTTTATCTATGTTACTATATTCACTACGTCTAGTAAAGTTGGTTTAGACTTTGATTTCCATTTTCTAGTGATTGCTTTTTCGGCAGCCAGCATAATTAGTCTCAGCAAGGCCTTACTATGTGTAGGCAATTCAGATTCTGTATCGTAGCTCAAAAAATCATTTACTTAGTTACACCTGTCTGCTCACCTAGTGTCCCTGACAGAACAGTCTGCAAGGAATCCTTAAAGTCTGTCAACTTATTACACTCCCAGAAAGTATGTTCCCAGTTACATCTTTCTTCCCCATCACATCTTCAACATCTGCTGTCTACCTGAGGAAAAATTCTTTGGAGTCTACTTGGGGTATAAAAATACCTATTTAAAAACTTCCAAGCAAAGCTCCTAAATCTTCTAGACTTTGCTGCATATTTGGGAGATAGACATAAATCCCCCCATTGTCTCTTTGTCAATTGTTTATCCAGTCTCTCTTCCCAATCCTTCCTAAGCTCCTCTGATTGATTCTTATAGTTGTCATGCAATATTTTATATGTTCTATTAATTATTCCTTTTTTAATGGCAGCTTTTGTTCTAGATTATATTAAAAACTGTACCAGTGCTAGTATTTTGTTCAGGATCCCGTATTTCTTCCTCTCTGCCTATACTCTGATATCAAACCTTGATAAGGAAGGCAATCCTTAATCTGCAGTCCAAATAAATTTTCGTCATCTTCCCATTCTATTACATTTCCCTTTCTAGTTATTTGCTCCCAATACCTTGGATCCTTTGCCAGTTTTTTCCAGTAAATTCCTGCCCCCTCTTGCCTATTGTCTGTATCCCTAAGTGCAGTCATCCCTATCGGCAGAATTTCTTTTCTCCATTCCCGTACTGGCTTATTTCTTAAAATACTTTCTGCTACCTTATGAATACACCATTTAAGTCTTAGCTTAAATCAACACAACATTTCCACACTAACAATCATCTAATATCATTCATGGTACTGCTCACATTTATGCTGATTACATTCATATTAAGCTTTTCCTTCAGCAAACCATTTCCTCTATGTCCCCTTTTATTCATTTTTTCTTTTTATACTCCCTTACCCTGTTTCCTATTGTAGCTTCCCTTCTCTTCTGCACTGTGGTATTAGTCTTTTCCTTTTATGATGACTCTTGTAATATATCATGTGGGTTACTAACATCTGCAATGACCAGTTAGCTTAGGTGGTTAGAGCACGCTGCTAATAATGCCAAGGTTGTGGGTTCAGTCTTCATATGGGAACCTCAGCCTCAGTGCAGGTTTTGTACCATGTAACTAGAAAATAGCTATAGTAATTCCCTTGCATAATGGAAGACATACCACAGACTCATAAGGCTGATCAACTTCATATGCAAAACCATGGAGAGACTTATCATGGAACTTGTCAGTAATGATAGCCCTCCAGAACACACACCAACACTGCCTTCACATAAAAACACAAACCACACACTCACCTTCATGGAGGGTCTCAATAAAAATCTATCCAAAAAGCAGAGACTTCCAAGGCAGAAACACACTCAACCACCACAACACAACACTAATCACGAGACACATAACTCTGCTAAACAGTGTGTCACTCAACCAAAGCCCCTATGGCAAAACAGCATGCCCAACACATTAGTCATAGGTGACTCAATAGTGAGGCACACTGATGTCTCACTCACTAGGCTGAATAAGGAAAAAGTAACAGTCAGCTCCCTGTCAGGCGCCAAGATCCACCACATAATGCACGCACTCAAGTCCCTCAACAACGGCTACAAACCTCTGTTGTACATGTGGGTGTGAATGATCTGAGAAGTACCTCCCTGGACTACATGAAAAGAGACATGGAGAAGCTCTCAGATAATGTAGCCCGGGTGGGTAAGACTCTAGCCCTGAGCAGCATCCTACCATCACCCAGAATGAGACCACAGTACAAGCAGAAAATCATTGATTTCAACAAGTTTCTGGTGTCATTCCAAGGGGATCCAGTATCTGTCTGCCTGGGATAACATGACTGACAGATCTCGATGCTTTGCCAGAGATAGCCAGCATCTGTCAGCCCTGGGCTTCTTGTTACTGGCCAAGGCTCTTGCTACCCCTATAGTGCCTTTTTTAGGCAGTGTTCCAAAGACCAAATTACCACCATAACAGCTACAAACTAATACAATCTGAGGGTCATGCTGCTCAATGCTAGAAGTCTAAATCTCAAAATGCACTCGCTCGAAGCACTCCTTAAAATGCATGGATCTCGTCATACCCAATAGAACCAAGACACTCTCCTCCAAAAAAAGGAAGCCAATCTGGTGGTCCCCTGCCATAAACAAACTCTACAACAGAAGGAGAAAACTGATGCAGAATAAGGTGAAGTCCCAAGACTGGAAAAACTCCCTTATCAGCCTCAACAGAAAGTTGAGATCCCTCATTAAATCCTTTAAAGCTAGCTATGAAAACAGAATTGCAGCAGATAGTAAAGACAACCACAAGGCCTTCTATAGTTATGTAAAGAATCTCCACGGCATTTCCCAGATTTGTTCTGAGCTACTGCACAATGGTACCTCCTATACCAAGCCAACAGATATTGCCAATATACTGGCCAACAGATTCAGTGCCAACTTTACCCCCCCCCCAAGGGACAAGTCACAATACCAGTAGATTACCAGGCACCTGGTATTACTGCTGCACAGGTTAAAACAGCACTGTCCAATGCCAAAAATAGTGCTTCTATGGGCCCTGACAATATCCCTGGCTGTGTTCTACATGAACTACAGAGTGAACTGGCACCTCACCTGTGTGCCCTGTTCAATCACAGCCTCACCTCAGGCTTTGTCCCTACCAAATGGCGTACTGCTACAGTCATCCCTCTCCACAAAGGAGGAGCGACTACAGACCCTGGAAACTATCTCCCCATTAGCCTCACAAGTCTGATCTGCAAAGCTATGGAACACATCATCATGGACCTAATAAACAAGGATATAGGGAATCTTCAAACTCTGGATCCCACACAGTTTGGTTTCATGAAGGGTAGATCATGCCTGCTCAACTTGGTCAGCTTCTTTGAGTCAGTCACCAGAGCTGTGGATGAAGGCAAAGTGGTTCATACAGCCTACCTTGATCTGGCCAAGGCCTTTGATACCATTCCCCACTCAGGAATCATAGAAAAACTCACTAAGCTAGGCATCAACCCCCCTATATCACTAGGTGGGTTGCAAACTGGCTCACAGGTAGAATCCACAGTGTGAAAGTAGCTGACTCCAAGTCAGACTGATGACCAGTCATGAGTGGAGTCCCACAGGGTTTGGTTCTGGGTCATCTCCTGTTTGGTGTCTACTTCTCTAAAGTCCAGGCCAACACGAAGGGACCCTGCTGTCAAAGTTCACAGACGATTGCAAGTTAGGAGCTATTATTAACTCCTCGAGTGATGTTGACATCCTACAGAAAGGCCTCACTGAGACAAGCGACTGGTGTCAGAACCATGGCCTTAAGCTCAATGCCAAAAAATGTGTTTTCATCCCCTTTGGGAAAACCCCAGTTCCCATGAATTACCACATCGATGGTAGTCCACTGAACACAGAAGGTGTTATAAGAGATCTGGGAACACAGGTTGACAGCACCCTCTATCTTGACCACCACATTGCCACTGTGGGCAGAAAGTCCTTCTCAGATCTCATTACTAAGGGTTTTGCATCAGGGAAGTAAGAGGTCATTGTCTCCCTCTACTTTTCCCTCATTAGGCCAATCATTGAGTACAATGTCCCATTTGGCATGTACCTCACTAGACACTTGCAACAACTGGAGAGGCCACAAAAGTATCTCACAAAGAGGATCCTAGACCTTAAACATTTGTCCTATATGGACAGACTAAAAAAACTTCAGCTATTCTCTGTCTCATATCACCTACTTAGAGGTGATCCCTGCTTGACTTACAAAGCCATATCTGACCCAGCTTTGTTAGAAATGCTACATCTAAAGAAATCCAAATCCCTCCACACCATACACTCCAGAGACCTCAACCTCATTACTACAATCAACAGAACATGCTGGAGGGACAGGTTCATAACCCAGACACTGCCCATGCTACGGAATAGACTTCCCATACATGTCAAGCAGAGCACCTCACTGACCCTCTTCAAGAAAAATATTGATGAGTGGATGTGAAGTAGAAAATTCACCCCAGGGATCACTCCAGTGGCTTTACTCGACAGAGGCACTGCAAACTAAGATCAGGTGCCATGATGGCAGGGTAATCATATGGGCTAGGCTTGTAAAGGCTCCAGGGTCATTAGCCTAGTACACACCTATGAACCTTTAAACCTATGACATAGGGAGCCTCAAAACACTAGACCCGTCTCCATTTAGATTTGTCAAAGCCAGGTCATGCTTACTCAGCCTGTTGGTCTTTTTTGAAAAGATCACCAGAGCAATGGATGAAGGTAAAATGGTACAGGCCACATACTTAGACCTGCCCAAAGCTTTTGACAAAATCCCCTGCATAGGCATAGTACAAAATCTAAATAAATTGGGAATAAACCCCTGCATTACCCACTGAATTGCCAAGAGGTTCACAGATAGGATGCAGGATATCAAAATAGGGGAAGCTACCCCTACAAAGAGTGTAGTCACCAGTGGAGTCCCCCAGGGTTTGGTGCTGTGACCTCTCAGGTTTGGCATCTACTTCTGTGAAGCAAAAAACAATACCAAAGGGCTGTGGCTGACTAAGTTTGCAGATGACTGCAAGTGAGGAACAATCAATGAATCCCAAAATGGTTTAGACATCCTGCAGGAAGGTTTGTTCCAAAAAAATAACTGATGCCAGAATCATGGACTGAAACTAAATACAAAAAAATTGCATTATCATGTCCTTTGAGAAGTTGTCTACCTTGGGTAAGTACTTCATTGACAATACTTCTCTATGAGTTGACCCAGTTGTTCAGGATTTGGTAAATTATGTAGAAAGTGACCTAACATTTGACCAACATGTGTCCAGTGTTGTAATAAAGTCTTTCTATAGTGCATACCTTGTAAACAAAGGGATTAAGTCTTGATTTAGTGGTGTCATTGTCCCCTTTTCTAAGCCCCCTTTATACCAGTCATTGAATATAATGCCCCCTTTGACATGTCTTTGTCCATACACATGAAACAACTGGAGCCCCCCTTAGAGATACCTTACTAAACATGCAAGGCTTAAACTATATATCCTACATGGACCAGTTCAAAGCCTTGTCATTATACTTGGTATCCTACAGACTGCTAAGAGATGACCATTGTCTGGCATACAAAGGATCCTCTGACCCAATGTTATTGGACCTGCTATACATTCACAAGTCAAATAGTATCAAAACTACTCATCCCAGGGATCTATACCTATTTTACAACATCAACTGTACAGTTTGGAGGGATAGACATATCTTGCAGAGGATACCAATGCTCTGGAATAGACTCCCTATTCACATAAAACAAATCTCGTTCCTGTCCCAAGTGCAACTTGGGCCTATGGATAGGTAATATAAAATTTACTCCAGGACTGTATCCTATACTATTAATGGGCAGAGACAGCTCCTAAATGCTTTATCCCACACACAGGTCCCCTCAAATGTATTTATTATATTATTTATTTTACATTTGTTGACCGGGTTTGTCCAGCTGAACTGACAGCCCTTTTTCAGAGGAGACGAGGGGAGAAAAGCTCCACAAATTAATATAAAGTTTTAAATGAACATAGTAACTATAGGCAAAACAATAACATTTTCAAGTTGGAACAGTAAAAGCATAAAACTTATTTATAGTGTTAGAGGTGACATTTAGCTTAAGATTTGTCCAGGAAACAGAATGTGAAATTTGTAAGTACAGCCAAGGTAGTTACAGTTAATGAAGATCATACAGGTAGCATATCAGTAGAAATATTTTTAAGCTTGAGTGACAGGTAATTCCCTAGATAAAAATGACTAAGGGAGCTAACGCATAACTAAAGTAAGATCAATGAGGGCAGACAGGGATCTACATAGGCATGGAAAACAGTTTGTGAAGGGTGAATACAGTGGCATGATCAGCAACATTTTAGGTAGTCTTTTGTGGCTGATTTATATTCTTTCAGTTGTTTCAGTGATCTAATTTGCAATGGGAGTTTGTTCCATGACCAATTTTGCCCTTGGGTTTATAGATTTGTAGTAGGTCTAGGTCTGAGTTTCGCAGAGTCCTAGAAGTAGTGTACAAGGGGTCTGTTGCCCAACAGCAAATATTAATTGTGATAGAAACTAAGCAGAATAAATATTACATAAGGAACAGAATATTACCACTCTGTTGTCCAAGTGCAAATATTAATTGTGCCCAGAAACTGAACATCCAGAAGACGTAACAACACACACGAGGTATACAAAATAATGAGTGAGAAGCCTTGAAGTAAATTAAACAAAACAGGAAACATTTGTAGATACTGGACTTTTATTCATTTATTTATTTGCAGTTTGTTTGCCAGGATGGTCCATTGGGGCACAAAGAAGTCTGTTTTCAATGGAGTCCTGTGGAGAAAAGCTCCAGAAAAATACAAATTCATAGTACACACTTCACATAAACATTTCAGATTGCATCATAGGAATACAGAGTAAATATGGTAAGGGTAAAATTTAACATTTATAAAATACAAGATTAATATTTATAAAATACATCAGATGAATTCAGTAGCTACAGCAATAGAATGCATTCTTTTTTGGAAGGAATAACAGTGTAGGTAACTGTTTTAGTAGTTAGTCAAATACCTCACTAGGGATGTGGAACTATAGGAGGCAATGAATGTCACAAGTAAGTTTTAGGAGACTAGGAAGAAGTGTAGGAAGAGTTAGATATGATGGGAACAGGAGCACTTCCATTGTGAAGTAAGGAGTGTGTGCAGCAAGGCTTTAAACAAGCAGAGACTGCTAGTGGTGTAGATGGGAGGTGGTAGAGAATTCCAGAGGCAAGCTAGAGAGAAGGACATTAGATGATTCCCAGCTGGACGTATAGGTTTGTGCAATTTAATTAGTTTTTGGGAATTGGATCTTAGGAGCCATTCTGGTTCATGCATTTTAAAGGTATTGGCTAGGGAGGGGCAGAGAGACGAGTTGTGAATGAATTTGTGTGCTTGGATGAGTTGGGTATAAGTGAGGAAGTTAGGTAGTTCTAGCCAACTTAGTTGGTGAAGGGAATTACAATGATGAGAAGAGGCTCTGTGACCTGCAGAAAATGATATCTTGTTGTAACAAGATGAGAGTTTTGTCTTGAGGGAAGATTGCAGGTTGGTGAGGATAGATGCAATATATAGGAGGGATGGGATAAGATATGTGTTGGCTAGTGTAGGCCTGGTGCAGGGAGAGATGTAACGATTGTGGCAATAAAGCATACCAAGTATTTTATGTTTTTTTTCTGCGGTAGCATTGTCGCCTCACAGCAAGACGTTGTCCTGTTCGATTCTCAGCTAGAGCGCCTTCTCTGTGGAGACATGCATGCATGAATGGGTGTACCTTTGTTGAAGGTTGTGCGCCAGGGCTGGTAACTTGACACGTAAAAATCTACTGCCAATCATTAGCGGACCAGAGTTCCACTGTGGCGACCCCTAACTGGGAAAAGCCGAAAGACACAACAACTTGTAGATGTTTGCGAATTTTAGTTGATCGTCAAAGAGTATTCCTAATAATTTAGTGTCACAGACTATTTCTAGGGGAGTATTATATTTGCTGGTGATTATGAAAGATTGTTTATCTAGAGAAATGGTTTCTGGGGTGGTGAATAACATAAGCATGGTTTTGGTTGCATTAAGGGCCAGATGGTTGTTTAGCATCTACTGCTCAGTGGAGGAGAAGACGCTTTGTGTTAGATTGTTTAGGGTGGGGATAGAAGGGGTGGAGCAGATAATAGTAGAATCATCGACATATTGTATGAGGCTGAAGTTTGGAATGGCTTGGTAGAAATCATTTATGAATATGTTGAATAGCAGGTGGCCTAAAATGGAACCTTGGGGGACACCTGTGAATGTAATAAGGAAGGACGAGATGGCTTTTTTCCATTTAACTGCTTGCTGCCTATTTGAGAGGTAATTGGAAAACCACTTGGTGGAGGAAGGGGATAGGTTTAGTCTAGAGAGTTTATTAAAAAGCAGGTTGTGGAAAATGGTGTCAAATGCCTTAGAGAGGTCGAGGAGAAGGGTGGACATGAAGTGGCCAGAATCACAGGCTTTGTTAATTGTTTCTAGGAGGGAGAGGAGGGCAGTGGAGGTGCTATGACCAGGTCTAAAGCCATGCTGTGTAGGGGTAAGGAGGTGGTTGTTAATGTGATAGGGTAAGAGTTGTTGGTGGACACATTTTTCAAGGAGCTTGGAGATGGGTGATAGGATAGCAATAGGGCGGAAGTTTGGAATGTCATTATTGCCTCCTTTATGGGGAGGAATAATAAAAGCTTTCTTCTAGAGTTGGGGAACCTGGCATTCTGAGATGGACCGATTTATTAGTATGCTGACAGTGTGCAGATACAAACCTGACCGAAGAAAGGGAGAACGAACAAGCATCCGTCAGTCTCATTCTTCGCTTGATGGGCCAACAGCTGTGAGGGGCAAGCACTGTGGATTATTGACTGCATTATATGCCTTGTTAGTAGTTACCTTACTAGGACTAAAGTCTGCAGGGTGCAGAACAACTATGAGATAATATGTCTACATTATATTAAAGAGAAAACAAGAACTGAATATATAAGTAAGTACATATTACAGGAATTCCTAAGTAAAACATTACTATAGTAATATACAAGAAGAAAAACAACTCTACCCAGAAAATTAAGGTCCAGAAAGGGTTGTAACGTACAACAGGCATACAAAATAATCTGTTGCTCAGTAATGTGTTGGCAAGAAGAACTGACGTATAGAATACTATAGCAATAACCTGTGCTTGGGTGTGGTTAATGCTGGATTTACCCATGGTTGGTGTGGTTTGGTCACGAGGGCGAAGCCCGAGTGGCCAAACGAAGCCAACCGTGGGTAAATTCAGCATTACCCACACCAGAAGTGGGTTATTGCTATTATAAAAATAATTACTTTTCTTAAATAATGGCATTGTATAATGCCTCCTTGCTGCCCTTCCACAGCCATCTGGTATTCTGCGGCAGTTCTGATGTACTGCACATGCGTATGCCTACACAGTACATCAGAGCTGTGTGCAAAAGCAATGGAGAAAGCAAGATCTCCGTTTCTTTTTACAAACTGTTTTGCTATGTTAAATGGGTTTAACATAGTGAGACAGCTTTAAAAAAAGCAACGGAGAATCTCCGTTCTTATTTTAAAGCTGTCTCTCTATGTTAAACCCATTTAACATAGTGAGACAGTTTTGAAAAAAGCAACAGAGAAAGCAAGATCTCCGTTGCTTTTTACAAACTGTTTTGCTATGTTAAATGGGTTTAACATAGCGAGACAGCTTTAAAAAAAGCAACAGAGAATCTCTGTTGCTTATTTTAAAGCTGTCTCACTATGTTAAACCCATTTAACATAGCGAGACAGTTTTGAAAAAAGCAATGGAGAAAGCAAGATCTCCGTTGCTTTTTACAAACTGTTTTGCTGTGTTAAATGGGTTTAACATAGCGAGATAGTGTTGCTGTAAGAGTTATAGTAATGGAAAAAGTCCGGGCGACCGGACCTTTTTCCATTACTTTAACTCAGATTTACAACATGCATGTTTACCAATCAGCGTGCACGTTTTTGAATATTAATGGGGGTCATTGTATAATGTGTTTTAATGTATTGGACACTGTGCAAATACAAACCTGTCCAAAATAAGGCAAAACGTGGAAACTTGTGCTACTCTCACATCTGGCTTGGCCTGCATTCAACTGTCTTGTGCAGTCAGGGTGGGCAACAGCTGATTATGTAGGCCTGGTTGATAGTTACCTGACTAGGACTAAAGTTTGCAGGGCACGGAATACATGTAGATAGTAAGATGATCTCCAGAGGTACCGGATTAAGATCGAACATGAATTAAAAACTCAGGTACCTAGATGCCAGTGAAATATTTCCCACAGTAAAAGCCTTAAATTCATTCTCAGAGACCAGATAAGAAAAATATATTTCAAATGATTAGATATGCAATACATATATTAGATAATACAGTCTTACTTGATACACAGTTTAAAACTACAAGTGATCTGCTTCTGAAGAACAGAAAAGGGAACCCACATGATGTATACATATTGAAGCACTGCATATCAATACCCATAACACCTATCAGATAATATTTCTAAATTACGCTATATGAGTAAATAAAACAAAATAAATACTACATAAGGAACAGAGTATTACCATCCTGTTTCCCAACACCGAAGAAGTGAGGTGTAGAAAACAGAAGTGAGGTGTAGAAAATAAATTAAGTACTTGTTTTGCTACGCTGAGCATGTGTAGGGCGACACCTAGCAAAAACAAGATCGATCTCAAAAAGCATCTATCAGTGACATTATGCATTTGGGTGAATCTTCAGCAGTCCACTCATTAATACATCCTGAAATGTAATCTGTTCTGGTCTCTCACATGCAGCAGTCTACATATGTGGAAACAATGCATTATCGCAAAATATACACGTTTCAAGTTATTACTTTTCTAATTAGTCTTTCCTTTCTTTTGTAGGAAAACCTACAATTATCTATTGTATGATCTCAGCTATTGTCTCTCTTGGTAAAATATAATTATAAAATCATTGGATATGTTAGGCCGGCCTAACACCAAATGGGATAAGTTACTTCAAGCACCAAAGATGAAATTGGCTAGGCTTAAAATGGCCCACATGGACAGCTAGCCTAGTACATACTTACAGTGTCTGGTCTATTTTTATTCTTGCTCTCAATTCAAAATATCAATATAATTCTTAATTTCATTATCGTTTCCTGTGACATTTTCACTGTGCCTTTACTTTAATAGCATTTAATTTATGTTTGTCTATCTACATACAGTATTTCTAGCATGTTATAGTCCATCTAAAATGCCAGTTGTTTACACATTTTGGCACATAATGCTTTTTGATGTCTCCCCTTCTCCACATGGTAAACAACATATTTTGGGACATGCATTAACTAAATGCTTCAATTCCCCTCTCAAAAAAAGAAGCATGCTTTTGGCTGATCTGAATAGAATAATGTCTTTTGACCCCATTAATCATTATAATATTATGCAAATAACCTATCTTATTTACCTTAATGCAAAAAGAGACCCATACTTCCTACTCTGAGTTTAAATATTTATTTTCTGAACTCATGTATTAATTACTTTGCATTTTCTTTTAAATAAGCCTCTACATCAGTATTGTTAATTTTATCCATTTTAAACTGTTTATTCAACTTTTCTTTTCTGCAAATTATAGTCAATGACAACATAATCCTTCCAAGGAGCAAACATTTCCTTTTTTCAGACATGGGTAAAATATGCAGTCAAAACATCAAAGGTTACTTTAAGAAAAACTTATTTTCTTATATGAATGATAGCATGAATATCTTGTACCAAAAAATCCTAGTAGATTAACCACATAATTCCATATACAGTACTTAAATCCTATTGGATTGACCACACAATTCTATATACAGTACTTGCCCATTTTTTTTTTTGCATCATACTTGCCTTAATTCAGACTCTAGGTTTCTTGGATAAGGAAACAGGATTTCTTGTCCTATGGGGCTATTTGTTGCACAACTATTGCATAAGCACTGGACTACTCAACCTTTGACCTCCCATTTCCTTGGTATTTCTTCCTGTTCTTGTCTGTATATATACTTCCTTTTTCACAATCTGTAGCAATTAGTCTTGAAACTGCCCGCACCTCTTTCTAAAGCTCTGTATCATCAATCAGTAGGGGGAAACTTATTTATTAATGCTTCCCCAGCTAAGCATTTGCCTAATAACTGGTTCAGGTTTGTTTATCAATTTAATCAGCTGCTTGTCTTTCTGACTTCCAGATAGCAGTTGTATGACTACAACATTCACATTCTGCTGTGACTGAACAGATGATTTCTCTTCTACATCCATCTACACATCACCTGTGCTATGTGATTCATTTAGTCATTACTCTGCCACCATATTGGAGCCTCCCCCCCTTTCTCCAGACATGAAGAACTCTCTGGAGTCTGCTTCAGAAATGGTAAGGGTTCCTTATTAAATACTTGCGAATATATTATATTAACACAAACCCATATATACTTTTTAAACAAAAATCACAAATCTGCATATAATTTTACCACCTGATCCTTTTTGCCACACCCATCTTTTAATTCTGTTTAAAGCACCTTCAGTTACCAACATCATTTTATACAGTACTTGTTCATAGGTACTCCTCTATTGATATCACAACATACCAAACAAAATTGTATCAACTACCTCAGTTATTTTACTTTTCATTTCATGTTTTTCATTCACTATCATATTCATGTTGATATTTTCAAAACACTTATAATTGTATGCATTATTGTTTCCCAAAAGCCATCCATCTTTCTAAATTTTAAAAACAAATGCTTACTTTTCCCTGCTCCACATACATTACATAATCTTTTCCTGTCTTTTACTCATCATTTAAATTTTGACAAAAACTATTTCTTTAAGCTTAACATCCATGAAAAATCTGAACTTTCATTCACTTGTTCATCTTTTCGGTCATTCTTTTATAACATTTGTTTTACATATGTGTTTGTCTGTCTAGCTATCTGTCTATCCATCTATCCATCCATTCCTCATAGATTAATATAAACATTTTTCTTCATAATCTTCTCATTCCACTGCATTCTTTCTTGATATTTTCTCCACATCAACTTATTTATCTTCAATGCCCTTTTGGAATAACTGAATCATACTCATACATTCCTTATTTTCTATAATATCCTGCTCTTTATTCTTTATTTCACTGTTATCTGTTTTTTTACTTCATTTTCTTTAGATCTGAAACAGGTGTATTGAAGCTACAAATAAAACTGGATTCATCAAACCTAATTCCTCTATCCTTTTGGTGGTGCAATAGTCCTCTTTTATAAGATTTAACCATCACCTCCAAATTGTGCAGTATATTATTTTAGCAATTCCCTTTCTAAGACTGTTAAGTACATATATACAACTCACACGTGCCAACATTTTAAAAATATGTGTTTATCATATACTGTTACCCAAATGACATCAAGAATATCTTCCATCAAACTGCATTTTTTATCTCCTGTAGCACTTCCTTCCTTTGCTAAATAATCACCCTCTTCTTTCTAAAGTTTACTGCTAGTACATGTATTTTATTCATTGTAAAATAAATCCCACCAACTTTTTAAACTGTTTCTATACTTATGTGCTTTCTTTTATCAAACTCTTGTTGCTGCCAATACCAAATCATCTACATGAAAAGTGCACATTGGATAATATTGTCGCTGCTTATGGAAACACCTTTCATTTTTAACTACATCATCAATCTCCTGCATTACCAAACTTTTAATTGCTACCATACTGAAAGTCACATTTCTTACATTATGCCTTGATCTCACGGTATTGTTTTATTTATTACTTACTGATGTCACTTGATTTTAATTTCACACACATACCTAAATTCTTAGCACAGTCTTGTATTTGGATACAGGCTAACTTCTCTGTCATATACATATCTACACCATTTTCCAATGTTAAATTTATTTCAGACAAAAGTGTACCTCTCACTTTGTCTTCTTGTATATCATGTACAATTCTCTTTCTCACCAGTGAATCATTTAAGTCACCAGGCTCTCATATCTTAGCTGTGCGCTTTGCACTTATCACATATGTATCAGTCGGCACTTGTGAAGCCTGTTTTCTGCTGATTAACAAATATCCAGTAAGCTCTTTTTCAGTTCAAAGTATGGTTAAAATTTGACAATTGCGGTGTTTAAGTCAAAGCCGCTCATTAGCAAGTTAAGGTTAAATATGTTAAATACTTTAATTGTGGCATCACTTGCCAGCTATAGAAAGATAAGAACTTGAATTTCTTTACTCTTTTCAGACAAATTCAGTGATGCTTTAAAGATTAAACTTTTATACTCCGTACTTCCACATTTCTACCAAATTGCAACAAAGAAGCAATGATGCTGCAATGGAAGTTGATGTATGATGAATCTTTACTCAGTGTTAGAGGAAAGTAGATAATAAATGTTTCTAAGAGTCATGCAGTTTCAGTAAGAGTAAAAGAATTATGTGAAACATGCAAAATTTAGTTTTTGTTTTATCAAAGACGAGCTATCATTTGAGGCAGAAAAATGAATTGTTTCATTAAACTATGGCATTAAATTCAAAGCAGTATTTATATTTTCCCAAAATGGCAAGTTTAATGTAAAACCAGAGCTGCCATCTCTTTTATTGGTTTACAAACTATAGCACTTTGAAAAATTGACAGAATTAATGCAGATAACTTTTCATTGGATCTGAAAGTGGTCAAGTGGCTGGTGTGGAAAACTAAAAAATCCTCCAGGAAAACAACTTCTTGGCTGAGTCACTGTAGCTTTAAAATCCCAAATTTTGTTGCCTGAACACTAGAAAACTGGCAATTGCTTAGAATTTATTGCCATAATGGTGTCTATGTTCCTGCTGCAACAGCATGTATTGTCTGGAGGCTGTAAAGGTTCACTTTCTGTTTGCAGGTACCAGCAGCATAACTAAGTACTCACAGTCTCTGCATTGGCTGAGTAAATAATCATATCATTTACTAAGAAGGCAGCAAGTGCTGAAACAGGACATGATGGCATGTGTCCCTCACCTGCAGAGACTTATGGGACATTTAACACCCACTACACGATACATTACCCCCCATCCCCACCAAAGGCATCAGGCTTTACAGCCCCATAGATTAGTCCATTATTTTCTTAAAATAGCATCATGTTATATATTATTACTTAATTATATATTATTACTTAATTAAGTGTTTTAACACAGCCCCACAGAGTCAGGTGACCAGCCACTGCTCTGCTGTATTCATCTGTGCAATCCAAGGAATCTGTTGCATTCTGCTAACCATAACTACAATTTTATACTGTATTTTGCATTTTTAAACTATATTTTTACTATATTCATGATTTTTTTAAAACTTTTCTTGCTGATTTGTTGCACTTTTTGTCTGCTAGATTCAGATAGTCTAGATTCAGACCTGCTGAATCTTGTTCTGTTTATTATATTGAGCACTAAACCAGGCTATCTTTTGTTGGAGAGGGTCCCCCTGCACCCTTGTGGCAGAACAGTGGAGTTATGACACATCTAATTGAAGGTTGCTGCCACAGGGCTCAATTTTGAGCTATTTTATTGGTTAAATTGCCTAATTCAGTGTGGTCACTGTAGCTACATAAGCTTTGCATTTAAGCAGGTTTGTGCTTATTTTAACACAGCTCCACAGAGATAGGTGAGCAGCCAGTGCTCTGCTGTATTCATCTATTTACACTTAGTGCACCACAGTGCACCATTGAGCACTACCACACATTGGAGGTAAACATTGCTGGTTATAGATGCAAAAATTTCAGTAGATAAATTTTTCTGTAGGAGCTGCTCATGATCCGACTGAGAAGTCCTTAAATTGTGCTTAGCTGCTCAGCGAGCACCTTAGCTGTGCTTTTGCCCCTTAAGCAGTCCCCAAACCACCAAATTTACAATAGTATCATACCATTTAGAGAACCCCAGCTAGTATAGGCCCTTTGTAGTGCATCTCATTAGTATAGACCCTGCTTAGAGCACCCAATTATACCACACCCCCTCCATTTTCTCTCCCCTCTGTGAAAACAGGATATAACCTAGCATTATGGATGGTCAGTTTCTATCCATTTCTGCTACCAGCCTGACTGACATGAGTATCCTGAGGCAGTGTAACAACTGCTTCATGTACACTGACAACCCTCTACTCCTAAATCACCCAAGTAAAATTTGTGAAAGATGCAGCTACACTATGAATCTGGAATCCTAGCGCATGGAACAGTAAAACTGAACAGGTTGTCAGCTCACATACTACACCTCCTTTATAAACCATGCACTCAACACATATACCATCGTACACGGAGATAACCAACAGAAACCTACCTAAACACCAGAGGCCTTCCACACACAAACATGCTACACCTAATACAGCACTTACAGCACTCAAAACACATAAAAACACAAGCATCAGTGTCTCATTAAATAAGCCCCTAAGGCAAAGCACATCTACACGAAATTTTTTAGTCATAGGTGACTCCATTGTGAGACACATACATGTCCCACTCACCAGGCTGGTAAAGGAGAAAGTTACGGTCGGCTGTCCTTCGGGTGCCAGGATCCGTCAGATCACACATGCACTCAAGTCTCTCAACAAGTACAGTTATGACTCAGTCATAGCTCAAGCTGGTGTGAATGACATGAGATGTACCTCACTGGACTATATGAAGAGAGACATGATTGAGCTCTATGAATGTGTGTCCCAGGAGGGATGTCCCTAGCCTTGAGCAGCACTCTCACCTAGGATGATACCACAATTTAAACAAAAAATGATTGACTTCAACAATTGGCTTAGTTTCTGGTGTCATTTTAAGAGGATCTAGTTCCTGTCAGCCTGGGGTGACATGGTTGATAGACCATGCTGCTTTGCCAGAGATGGTTTTCACCTGTCACCTCTAGGCTTTTGGTTACTGGGTAAGGCACTTGCCTCTCACATAGTGCCTTTTTTAGGCAAAGTCTGAAGAACAACATTTCTGATGTGAAAATATCACCCACAAATAAATTAAAGGTTATGCTGCTAAACACTAGGAGTTTAAATTAGAAACTGCACTCTCCAGAAGCACTCCTCTCCCTGGAGGATGTTGATGTCTGTGCAGTCACAGAAACCTGGTTCAGGGCTGCAGATAGTACCACGGTCTTGCAAAAGGATACAACACCTTCCACACTTTCAGACTGCAAAATAAACGTGAGAACCAAAGGAGGAGGACTATCTATCTTCATCAAAGATAAATACACCTCTAGACTGGTTAGACAGGGAAAACTCCATGGAGTTACTTCAAGTTCAACTGACTGTGGGTTAGACCCCCTTCAAGTCATTGTTAGCTATAGTTCCCCTTCAATGAACCAAGATACCCACTCTGCTTGTTTGGACTTACTTAAGTCAATCAAATTACAACCAAACGCTCTAGTTATGGGAGATTTTTATCTATCTCTTCATTGATTGGGAAACTTATATGAATACCAACGTGCTCGCATAAAGGTTTCTGGACTTTGTTAACACTAATGCCTTGGAACAAATAGCATGCAATGCCACAAGGGAGCTCAAATATTCTCAACCTGGTCCTCACCAACATGTGTGACCATTGCACCACCACAAGTATAGTACCCTCACTGGTTAAATCTGATCACAAAAGAATCAGTCACATTTGAAGTAGCTATAACACCTGAACCCCTCTTAGATGAAATCAGGCTAAAAAATTTCACCAAAGCTAATTATACTCTCCTAAGGGATAAAATAAATAATTTCCAAGCTTTAGTTCCCACAGATGGCATTGACAACTCTACTAAGGTATGCACAAGTGCCCTGTATAATCACTTATACAAATGTATTGACACTGCTGTACCTGATAGGATTAAAACAAGATCCTCAAGAAAAACAAGCCTCCCCTGGTAGACATCTAGCATTAATAAGTTATACAACAAGAGGAAAAAGTTTCTGTCTAACAATTAAAAAGAGAGGTCCCAGCATTGGAAGAACACCCTCCTCTGCTTAACAAACAAATAAGACAACTTGTAAAATCCTTTACAGGCAACTTCGAAAAAAAAATAGCAACCATAGCTAAGGATAACCATAAGGAATTCTTCAGCTATATCTGTAACTTAAAAGGTAGGACCCAGACGTGTGCTGAACTAGCTGTGGATGGCATCACGCACACACTGATCCTGCGAAAATAGCTAACCTATTGCCTGACAGGTTTGGTGAAAATTTCACCCCCCTGTCCCCTCCATACATTACACAAAGCATTCCCTCTACATCTCCCCTACCTTGCTTCTCCAAAGAGCAAATCATTAATGCTCTCTCCAAGACCAAAAACACAGCCTCTATGGGACAGGATGGCATCCCAGGTTGCATTTTAAATGGTGAAAAACATGAATTAGCAACTCCATTAGGTAATCTCTTCAACCACAGCCTGAGTACTGGTTTTGTCCTTGCTGAATGGAAAATAGCAACCATCATCCCCCTTCATAAAGGGGGTACCGAAACAGACCCTGGGAACTACAGACCCATAAGCTTAACCTGCCTTATCTGGAAGGCCATGGAATGAATCATCATGGACCTTATAAATAAGGATATAGGTGATATCCAAACCCTTGATCCAACACAGTTTGGTTTTGTAAAAGGCAGGTCATGCCTGTTAAACCTGGTGGACTTCTTTGAAAATGTCAACAGAGCCATAGATGAAGGCAAATCTATGCATATAGCCTACCTTGACTTAGCTAAGGCCTTAAACACAATCTCACATTCGGGCATCATTGCTAAACTCTCCTAGTTGAATATCAACCCTTATGTCATCAGGTGGGTTGCTAATTGGCTCGCCGAGAGATTACACTTGGTCAAAGTTGGGGAATTTACCTCAACTAGCAGACTTGTCACCAGTGGGGTTCCAATGCTGGGCCCCCCATTGTTTGGAATATACTTCTCAGAAGTTCAGTCCAAAATAGAGGGGCTGCAGTTGATTAAGTTTGCTGGCGACTGCAAAATAGGAGCAATCATTGAAAACCCAAATGATGTCAATATACTTCAAGAGGGACTTACACAAACCAATGATTGGCGCCAAAGCCATGGACTCAAACAAAATGCTAAAAAATGCATTATCTTCCCCTTCAGTAAAAATGATATTAATGCAGAGTATCTTATAAATAATAATACCCTAAGTAACAACTCAGTAGTGAGAGACTTGGTAACGCAAGTTGACTGTAGCCTAAACTTTGACCACCATGTGTCTACTGTGGTAAAGAAAGCATTCTATGTCACATACCTCATTAGCAAAGGCATTGCCTCAAGAGTGAAAGAGGTCATAACTTCCCTGTACTCGACCCTCATTAGGCCAATAATTGATTGCAATTCTCCCTTTGGTATGTACCTTATCAGGCACCTGCAGCAACTTGAGAGACCTCAGAGATTTTTAACCAAGAAAATTCAGGTTCTCCAGCACATGTCATACACTGACAGACTGAAGTCACTGTCACTGTGCTCAATAGCATCAAGACTACATAGGGAAGACTTGTGTCTGGCCTATGGAGCAATCTCGGATCCAAACCTAATGGCAATACTGCACATGCAATCTGTCTCTCCAACAGGTCCTACTTATGTCGTAGGCTAGGTTAAGGTCCCTGGAGTGGGTGACCCTTGTCCCATTTGACATGCATATGTTCATAGGTTCATAGGTTGGTACTAGGCTATCGACCCTAGGGCCTATATAAGCCTAGCCATAACAATTCCCTGGCTATTTCTTCCCACACTATTTACTTCCCTGGACCCCTGTCACCCTGCTAGACAGGGGTCTAGAGAAGCAAATAGTGTGGGAAGAAATAGCCAGGAATTGTTATGGTAGGCTTATATAGGCCCTAGGGCTGATAGCCTAGTACCAACCTATGAGCCTATGAACATATGCAAGTAAAATGAGACAAAGGTCGCCCACTCCAGGGACCTTAACCTGGCCTACGACATAAGAAGGACCTACTGGAGAGACAGATTTGTCACTCAAAGGTTGCCACTCCTCTGGAATAGGCTACCAGTTGACATGAAACATAGCCCCTCTTTGACTCTGTTTAAGCATAGCTTGGATGACTGGATGGGAAACCATAAATTCCTGCTGGGGTTTTCACCTTTGACTGTCCTAGATATGGGCAGTCATTGCTAACTAAGATTTTGAGTTTTGGCAAGATCCTTTATATTGGGTTTCTCTAGAATTATATTGGGTACACACAGCTAGGCTTATGAAGACCTTTGGGTCAATAGGCCAGTAACCACCTATGAACCTATGCACCTATTGATTAAAGACAACATGCAGACCCCAAATAAGGAAAGAGTTGTGGCACTGAATAACACAGCACATATAATATGAAAAAACAGCTATCAAAAGCACTCCAAACCCACATCACTAGAAATTTTTTTTTTTTTTGGTAGGGAATTCTTCTGACAAGGGATTAACTACAAAATAACAAAACGGTTTTGTTAGCAATGTAGAATATGAACAGCCAAAGCATGTGTTTGAAGGAATTGAGTATGTGGCAGTCTGCATGTATTAAGATGTACTGTGTACTATGAACTGTGAATGAACTGTGAGTAGTGGAAAATTACTGAAAAACAAGAGTCTGCTTGAAAACAGGAAATGTGCCTTATATAGAAGTGTATCTGATTTTCTTTTTCTGCCCAGAGATATAATGATGTGAACTGCTTTATGCTTACGGGTAAATCATTGATTGGTTAATTGTCTTGTATAACAATCTAATTGGTTCATTTTATATTTTTGTACCATCAGCAATATTCACAGTATATAAGCTAGTGCATTCCTTTGTTCTGGGAGTCTCCCTGGTGCTTTTCCATGAGGCTCCCACACGTGTACTGTAGTTAATAAATACCACTGAAAGAGAGAAAGAACTGTATTTGTCTTCATTCTCAAGGTAATGTGTAACTTAACAATTATTGCCGTGACTCGGATCGCTGGAATCAAAGTGCAGAGTGCTAACCCAGAAGATGTTAAAAACCCTCTTTCCTTCCACAATATACCAAAATCATGAACAACACCATGGGTATAACGGGAGTCAGTATATATAGTAGCAGACTTGTCCTTAGCTATTCTGCATGCATTCGATAATGCCACTAGTTCCACAGCCTGCACGGATGTGCCTGGGGGTAATTGAGCTGATCTTAAAATTTCAGTCGGAGTACAAACTGACCAAGCAGCTTGGAATTCACCAGAGTTTGTTCGTAAGCAGGATCCATCAACAAAAAGAACTAAATCAGGATTTTGCAAAGGAGTGTCATATAAATGTAACCTAGGAGAAAGAACAGAGTTAAATACAAGCACACAACCATGTGGTTCGCCCTCATCCGAAGTTGGTATTAAAGAGGCAGGGTTCAGTGGTGGGCAGCATATGACTTGCAGGGCAGGATTATTTACTAAACTTAGTTCATACTTAGTAAGGCGTGCATTTGAAAGATACTGTGTTTTTGTTTTTAAAAGTAGCGCTTGAACTGCATGTGGGACTGCTAGTATAGTATCATGTCCCAGAGTTAGCGGGGCTGCCATATCAACCAAGACAGCGGTAGCTGCCACAGCCCATAAACAAGCTGGGTAACCAGAGGCAACCAGATCTAGCTGAGTGCTGTAGTAAGCAATAGGCCGGTAGCCTCTAGTGCGTTGCTGGGCTAAGAGACCCAAGGCAGTCTTGTTTCGCTCACAGCAAAAGAAAACAAAAGGTTTGGAATAATCTGGCAACCCTAAGACAGGAGGACTTCCCAAGGCTGTTTTGATAGCCTGAAAAGCCTCTTCATGCTTTGACATCCAGGGTAAAGGTTCTGTAACATCCTTTTTTAGGAGTTGTAACAGGGGGGCCAAAATGTCCAAAAAATTAGGCACCCACTGTCTACAGTATCCTGCTAGGCCAAGGAATCCTCGAAGCTGCCTCTGGGTTACAGGGCAAGGGGCAATTTGAATGGAAGTTATGCGATTTGGGAGTATTTGACGAGAACCCATTGCAATTATATGTCCCAAATACTGCACCTTTTCCTGACAGAATTGTAATTTTGATCTATTTACTTTAAACCCTTGTGTAGCTAAAATGTTTAACACTAAAAGGGAATCCTCCATACATGAGTTACTGCCTGGTGAAGCTATAAGAATATCGTCCACATATTGGACAAGAACTGAACGTGATGGTAGTTGCAGATCCTGTAGCTGTCTATGCATCTCTCTAGAAAATAAGGTTGGGGACTCTACGTATCCCTGGGGCAATCGAGTCCAAGTATACTGCTGAACTTTGTAGGTAAATTCAAACAAATACTGACTGTCAGGATGTACTGGAATAGAGAAAAAGGCTGATGAAATATCTATGACCGTAAAACATTGTGCAGTAGGTGGGATACAGCTCAAAATAGTAGCTGGGTTTGGTACAATTGGGAAGACAAGTAAAACAGCTTTGTTGACTTCACGCAAGTCCTGCACAAATCTGTAAGCTTGTTTGCCAGGTTTTTTTTACCGGTAATATTGGGGTATTACATGGGCTTGTGGTGGGTACTATGATCCCTTGCTGTTCTAATGCAGAAATAACAGGGGCAATACCAGATATAGCCTTGGCTGTCAAAGAGTACTGTGGCACTCGCGGCAACCTTGCTCCTGGTTTTAGAGTTATTTTTGCAGGAGTAGCAGAGGTCAAAAATCCCACAGCATTGTCATGAGTAGTCCACAGGTGAGAGGGTAAGGATTGTAAACACCTGTTTCTGTCAAAATCTGACTGGACACACATGGTCTGTAAAGTGATAGTTTCATCTAAGGCTGCCAGGGTACTATCCTGTTGATCTGAAGGTACTTGGAGATAAACTCCATCAGCTGTGCAAAAAATAGTGGCCCCCATTTTGCAAATCAAATCTCTCCCTAGTAGATTTAAAGGTGCTGAGGATTCAACTAAAAATTCATGGTTATCTTGTAGAGGTCCCAAAGTTACTGGGACTGGAACAGTTTCGGAATACTCAATAGGTATACCAGAGACACCTACTCCTCTAGTTATCTTGTCGGAGACGGTAACATTCATTGCTGCCTTGCCAGCTAGCATGGATTTAGTTGCTCCGGTATCAATCAAAAATGGATATGGTTTATTTTTAACTAGTAACATAACATGTGGTCGATCCTGAACCACAGGAATAAAAGGGCAGAACTGCTGCTGTTTCTGTTCAGGGAACCTTTATTGTGGTTGCTGCAGATTGGACGGAGTCCAATTAGAATTCCACTGATGTGACGTATCAGTGGGTGGGGCAGGTTGTTCAGCTAAATATGGACACTCATTTCTCCAATGGCCTATTTGGCCACAGTTGAAACACTCTGTCTGATTACTGGAACTCTGGGGTGGGGCTGACTGTGTTCCCTGCCAGTTTTGTCTATTCTGATTTCCTGCCCCTTGGTGTCCACCCCTCCCTCTTCCTCATCCTCTACCTCGCTGACCCGGCAGCTGGCCAAAAGCATTACACATTTGAATTTGTGCTTTTACTAATTTCTCCTGTAAATCCTTCTTTTCTTTAGCCAAGTGGTCAGATAGGTATTGTACCTGCTGGACTAACTCATGTAAGCTTAAACTAGGCCAGTTTAAGCACACTTCCTTCAACTTATCCCTCACCTGAGGGCGTAACCCATCTACAAAAGCAGCTGACAAGCCGCTCTATGCCGGTCCTTCGATGGGCTCTGGGTACCCGGAATATGCCTCGAAGGCTTCAGTGAGATGATTTAAATATTCGTCTACAGGCTCATCTTCTTTCTGTATGACTGATTTAATTTTCGACCAATTGGGGGTAGGTGGCACTATTACAGTGATAGCATCAACTATATGTTGCCTAACCACCTCAAACCCATTTTCCCCTCGTATATTGTGCTTCGGTATTGGGGTAGGAACATTAGCAAGATCCCAGATTTGTTTCATCAGATCAGCTGGGACGGTGTATTGGCGGACTGCTCTAACCTCTTCTATGGTAGGATTTTGCAGACAAATATGTCCTGCCAGTACGTGTTGAAACTTTTCTGGATTAGTACGAATGGGCGGGAGTAATTTAGTAATGGCTTGAAAATCAACTGCTGACCATGCCCTAGGTACTACTATGGTTGCTGGTTGTTCTGCATCCCTAGCATGTGCTGGGTTTGGAACTTCCCTCAAGGGAAACATTCTGCCATCATCTGATGACTCCGAGTCTGAATCAGGATTAAACTTATCAGGGCCATAATAGCCATCACCATCATCTATCATGGCAGGAAACTGGCCAAAATGTTTTTTTTTTGATGTAAGTAAAGCCTTCCTTTCTTTCCCTGAAAAGACCTGAGCTTATAGGATCTAGGCTTAAAAAACATTTGTGCCTGTCTCCTTTTTTTTCTTACTACGAGTCTCAATGTGTGATGCCTTTCCCTTATCCTGTTCCTCAGTGTCTGGTTCACTAGACTGACCTCCCCCTGCCTGATCTCTGCTCCCAGTACTAGCATGCTCCTCTCCCCACTGGCTATGGTGCCCTAGAAGATGTTAAAAAACATTTCTATATTAATAACTTGCTTCAAGACTTATTGTTACCTTCTGAACTTGCTGTTGTTAAATGTGCAGCCCATCAATCCAATGACTCCTTTGAAACTAAGGGCAATAATTTAGCTGACTGGGCTGCTAAACAGGCTGGTCTCTCACAAACTGTTCAGGGACATTTTCTGCAGCCTCTGCAACAAATGGTTACTTTTGATACCACTGTGTTAAAAGCTTTACAGGATGAAGTACCAGAATCAGAAAGAAAAACATGGCTGGCTCAAGGTTGTTTTAAATGCTCTGATCTCATTTGGCAACATCCCGATGGCAGATTGGTCTGCCCAATGTCCATGTTAAATTCTCTTATTAAAGCATATCATTTTGCAGCCCATGTAGGGGTGCAAGCATTAATAAAACAAATCCAAAATAATTGGTTTGTCCCAGGACTTTCTGTTTCTGTGCAGCATTTTTTGAGCATGTGCTCCATTTGTTTACAGTATAACATTTCAAAAGGCACTATGGCTCCCACACAACCACTGCCAAAACCACTGGGACCATTCTGTGCTTTGCAATGGGATTTTATTGACCTTCCACCTTGTACTCATTTCAAATATGTTTTAACTGTTGTTGATGTGTTCTCTGGGTGGTTAGAAGCCTACCCATGTGTTAAGAATGATGCTATTTCAGTTGCTAAGAAACTTTGTTATGAATTGATACCTCATTTCGGTGTTCCCTGTCAAATATAATCGGATCGTGGAACACATTTTACTGCTCAGTTGATTGATTCGCTGTGTAAAGTGTTAGGCATCACCTTAAAATTTCATTGTCCATATAGACCACAGGCATCAGGTATTATTGATCGCATGAATCAGACACTAAAAACTGGATTGGCTAAAATTACTACGGAAATGGGCCTCACTTGGGTACAGGCCTTACCTCTAGCCCTACTCTCTATGAGAGCGCAAGTACATCCTACTAAGGGACTTTCTCCTCATGAAATCCTCATGGGCCACCCTATGTGCATGCCCATGACACCACCACCACCTTTCTCTGAGTGCGATGCATTTGATCATGATATTCTTGTATATTGCACTTCTCTTGTCTCTTTTTTACAGTTTCATCACTGCCAGGTAGCAGCGGCTCAACATATCCCTGATCCTTTCCTGTCTTCCACACTACAACCAGGAGACTGGGTGTACGTCAAGTCTTTCTCTCGAAAAACAGCGCTTCAACCACGTTGAAAGGGACCCTTCCTGGTTCTGCTGATGACATCATCAGTGGTGCGACTACAAGGCTCGCCCACCTGGATTCGCATATCGCACGTCAAAAAGGTCGTGCCATCCGAAGTTCAATAGCCTTTACCTTTTTCAGCTCCAGACTCTCCACCTATTGCTACTCGTACTCGAAGCCATACTGTACCAGCACCTGAAGTTGCCTAACATCTACCTGTTTGGAAAATCTCAAACTCCTGATACTATGCCAACTCAACCACCATTTCCACAAAAGTACTGGACAGCTATTTTGGAGGTTATTCTTTTTGTACTGTTATTTTTAATGTGGCTATTTTTATTTCCTGCTCCAACAACGCATTCTGCCAAGCGAGCTATTTGGCACCCACCTTTCAACACCTACCAGGCCATCAAACATGTCTATGCTTCCACCTTCAACGTTTCTGATTGCTGGATCTGTGCAGCTCTTCCCACTTCACATGATGGTCTGCCAATGACAGCTAGTCCTTTACCTACCAACAACTATTCAACCATCCTCTTTAATACTTCTGGGGGATTGTGTAAACAAATACATTCAAATTGAACTGTAGCTCTGACTTTAGCATACCGGCAACAAGGCATTTTATGCCTAAAACAAAAGGGAATAAAGAAAGTCGGTTCAAGTAATTGCACTATAACAATTCAGAAAGTATAAGCATTACTAACTACATAGCTTTACAGTCAATTAACCTTATGGCATGGGGCAGGTCTATGTCCTATTCAGTGTGGTGGGCCTCTGTATCTGCACCATTCAGGACTTATTCAGATTGGCAGACCTGTAATGTGACTGGAACAATGTTAGGGCCAAAGGAGGTATGGATCTTTGAAAATAGCCCTACAATGACAAATTACTCACAACTCTCACGTCTTAAGTTAGAGTAAGATGATGTATTCTCTCAAGTAGTTTTTAATAATAATGTTACCACTAACATTTCCACTATGCTCTTGGAAGAAGAGTTGTATTTTATTTGTGGTAGAAAGGCATATAAGTGGTTACCAGGGAATTGGTCTGGTAGCTGTTTCTTAGGTTATTTAGTCCCAGCTACTCGACATGTACCTGCCTTACCTCAAGGACAAATTCGGAACGTTCGAGAGGTCAAGAAGCCTACTAATCCAGTAGGTCAAGTTGATGCTTCATGGATCTATTATCATGATTTATCTCATGCTGGCACTAAAGGACTCTCCCATATGGACTTGGGTGATGATGTCATATCATGGGTTGGTATAATTCCAGCATACGGAGCAGTGAAATCAATTTGGGAACTGAGAAAGCTATCCAAATTGCTTGAAATATTAAGCAATGCTACATTTTCTGCCTTAGAACTAGTGACTGATGAACTGACTGCTATGAGGGCTGTAGTGCTCCAAAATCGTATGGCTCTCGATTTCACCCTAGCGGCGAAAGGGGGAACTTGTGCTTTAATCCAGGAGGAGTGCTGTACATTTATTCCTGACAATCAGCATGAAATTGAAAGCCATCTTGAACTGATTCAAAAAATTTCCGACCTCTCTGAGGCCAAAGAGGCCGATAGTTCAACATGGACATGGTTAACCAACCTGTTCTCAGGTTGGGGAGGTGGACTGTTGAAGTTGATTTTATTAATTGCAGTATTAGCAATTGTTGCTTTTCTTGTCATATTTTTAATCAAAGCACTGATCTTGAAATTGATGTCTTCAAAAACTGTGAAAAAGGTGCCTAAGTTTTATATGCCTGCAACTATGAATGTAGACAATGACATGACAATGTTTACCAATGATGAAAAGACCAGTAACATGGTAATGTTAGATGTGGGACAAATGTATGATAGGTTAAGTGGTGATGCTTACACAGCATCAAATGGGGGATTGTAGAATATGAACAGCCAAAGCATGTGTTTGAAGGAATTGAGTACGTGACAGTCTGCATGCAGTAAGATGTACTGTGTACTATGAACTTTGAATGAACTGTGAGTAGTGGAAAATTACTGAAAAACAAGAGTCTGCTTGAAAATAGGAAATGTGCCTTATATAGAAGTGTATCCGATTTTCTTTTACTGCCCAGAGAGATAATGATGTGAACTGCTTTATGTTTACGGGTAAATCATTGATTGGTTAATTGTCTTGTATAATGATCTAATTGGTTCATTTTATATTTTTGTACCACCAGCAATATTCACACTATATAAGCTAGTGTATTCCTTTGTTCTGGGAGTCTCCCTGGTGCTTTTCCATGAGCTCCCACACGTGTGTACTGTAGTTAATAAATACCACCGAAAGAGAGAAAGAACTGTATTTGTCTTCATTCTCAAGGTAATGTGTAACTTAACAGTAAAGATGCGGGCATGTGAGATTTTTTGTTTCACCTAGGAATTCATGACGAACCACCACATCCTCCAGGAAGAGATACTAGTAGTAAGTGGAACAATAAATGGTTGTAGAGTTTCACTTTTTGTTCCAGAAAGACGGTATCAAAAAACACATCACAAATATAACAGAGATAGGAAGGACAGTGGTATTCTGGAGGTAGAACAATAAGGGCTAATGCTAAGTTTAGAGATATCACCTCATTTTACTAATATTATTTTGAAGACGGGGCAGGAATGTTTGAAAAAGTATAAAACATGGTGAATTGCCATGACTGGTCCATTTGCTTAAAGTATGAAAATGTGTACAATAGTTATGATGGTTATGCTCATTCAGCTGAAGCATTGCTAAATTAAAATCACTAACATTTTAAGAGGAACATTTTTTTTTTACCTTATAGTCATTATACTCTAGAGATGCTATATCTCCATATCCAAAGAACCTCCAATCCCCAGGATGAAATATGCAGCTTACTTCCAAATTACTCACCAAGACTGGACTTTTACTGGACACAGGGCAAGCCCAAAAGATATTGTCCTGTCATTAAAAAGGTCAAAGAGAAGAACTAGTTCTGTGTATAGCACTGTCATCAACACTTCACCGAGAAGTATTGTATTAATCCTATGACTCACTCCTCAGCAGCCTGGCATTTGTATTGCTAATGCAGTCACTGCATTTCTGGCTCACTGATGCATTCATACATTTACCCATGTGCTTACTGATTTGCTGAACCCTATGACATCTGGAACATGAGCTCCTAGTGTTATCAAAATTTCTCTTTGCCAAACAACACAACAATTTGTAGATTTACCTACCTGTCTCACTCAGTAATGGAACAATCATTAGGCATTCACTTCTCTCCAGTTAGCTCTTCTATTACTGAAGGCCAGTGACTCAACCTAAGTCATATGGATTGCAGCCCTTGCTTTATCTTTCTATTACATGGCTCTGACTTAAGTAGAAAGGAACTTGTTTGAGGGGTGTGAGGTGGAGGAGGTGGACCTGTGTCTACCACACTTCAGTACCTTATCTGAGGATCTGGCTTAACCTATTAAAATGTTTAGTTTTTTTTGTATTTTTTGGATGAAATGTAAGGTCATGTTATATTGAAATGGGATTGCAGGTTGGCCTAATGGTCAAGGTGTTCAGCTCACTGACACAAGGTACAGGACTCGACTCTCACCTCTGAGAGAAATTGGCTGGGCTTAAAATGGCCCACAAGGGCAGGTAGGCTAGTATTTACCTGTGACCCTATGAAATATATAAAGAACAACTGGATAATACCCCACCAAAACAGTTCTATGAAGTCTAACTTTTGAAAATAAATATATTGATATCTTAATTCTTGTATACCAATGATATTTAGAAGTTTTAGAAGTATCTGCTGATGTTTTAGAGTTGAAAACAGAAACTTAAACTCTATAATATGGCAGTCATTCTGCAGTATTTAGGACACTGATGTTTATAACGTTATAATGTTATCGTGTATAATGCTTAAAATGTTTCATTTGTTACTATAATCGTTGTAAAAATGCATTTAATGTGGAGCTTTTCCACCTGGGACAGCACTGAAAATGGGACTTGTGCCTGTCAAACTTTCCCAGTAAACAAAAGAGAAACAATGAAATAAGTAAGTAAATAAATAAATAAATAAAAGTGAAGCTTAGATGAGGAAGCAGAGCATAAAGACAACTCATTGTGCAAGGTAAATAACTGAAGAACTAAAAATAAATCTTTCAGCTGACTACTGCATTCACAAATGTTTCCAACTGCAAAAAAAATACATGGGTAACAGAGTTGTTCAAGCTTCCATGGTCTGGATTCAGTGCTGAACACTGGACATGCATTTATGGAGTGTGCATGTTCTTCCTCTGCCTTTGAGGGTTCTGTCCAAGTAGTCTGGTTTCTTCCCATGACAGTCTGTTTTGAGTATTTACTTGAAATTGTTCATATGTATTGCATTTATCCTTTTCATTGTAGCTTTGGTCATAACTGAACAGGGACAGAGACGGACAACTTCACTTGTCTGGTTAGCAAATTAATAAAATTAGATTAAACATTAGAACTGAAATTGCGGACCAACTGATTTTCAGCATAATGAAGTGCAGAAGAACTTGTAGGCCAACTAGTCTGAGAGGATTTATGCCATAACCAATGTTGTGAATATTAAATAAGATTTTGCTCTGGGTATGGATTTTTATTTACTAACTGAGCAGATTTATGCCATAACAAATGTTATGAATATTAAATACCAGGATTTTGCTTCAGGATGTGGCTATTATTTTAGTCTTACCTGTTTATCTGCTACTTGTTTTACCTTACTTCATTTCTTTGAACTTGTTTACTCTTACCTTGTTTGCTCCTAGTTGTTTACTCATACCTTTACTGTTCCTTCTTGTTAATTATCACCTAATCTGTTCTTACTTGACATCTCTTCTAGCGCATATTGTGATTACTCTATCCTTAAACTAATTTAATCAGTAACCGTGACATCATATCTTCTCAAACAACAGAAGTACACAATGCTTTCAAGCTTACTTTTAAATATTTCAGTGCCTAATGCTGTCCTGCAAACTAGCTCCAAAAAGAAACAACTGAATAAACACAAGCTGTTTAAAAAAAATCTTAAAAAAAACAGCTTTCCATATCAATGGCCTTTTGGCAAAGGTAAAACTAGGGTATGAATAGCTGTACATGTTTCTTTGAATTATATTTTTGCAAAAGAAGGATATTATTTATATATATGTGTTCTAATAGGTTCCCTATTAGAAGACCAAAGATGCATTCTTTCAAATGCATCTTGGTCGAACTCAAAAGCCTGAAACAGCAAAATATTGAAGCGGCTATTAAGTGAATACTTTCCCTGGGAAAGAATTTGCTTGGCCGCTTCATTACTTTGCCATTTTCGGCACTGTAGTACGGTCTCAGAGTTGGTATATTTAAGTAGGGGTGTGTGTGGGGTGAACCCCCCTACTTAATGTAATGTTTAAAGTATGTTTTTTTTTTTTGTTGGAACAGTGATTTTTTTTCCCTAGGAAAAAAAAATCGCTGTTCTGACAGTTTGAAATTGTAAGCTTTCGCTTACATAGGGTTGATTAATAACTGTTCACTTTTTTAAGCACTCGGTGATCTAATATAGACTATATATATATATATATATATATATATATATATATATATATATATATATATATATATATATATATATATATATATATGTATATATATATATATATATATATATATATATATATATAAAACTGCGGTGGTGCTGCGGTAGCATTGTCGCCTCACAGTAAGACGTCCAGTTCGATTCTCAGCTAAAGCATCTTCTGTGTGGAGACATGCATGAATGGGCGTACCTTCGTTGAAGGTTGTGCATCAGGGCCGGCAACTCCGCACATAAAAATCTACTGCCAATAATTAGCGGACCAGAGTTCCGCTGTGGTGACCTAACCGAAAAGCCGAAAGACACATATATATATATATATATATATATATATATATATATATATATATATATATATATATATATATATATACATATATATATATTATATATATATATATATATATATATATATATATATATATATATATATATATATATATATATATATATATATATATATATATATATATATATATATATATATATATATATATATATATATATATATATATATATATATATATAAATATATATATATATATATATATATATATATATATATATATATATATATATATATATATATATATATATATATATATATATATATATATATATATATATATATATATATATATATATATATATATATATATATATATATATATATATATATATATATATATATATATATATATATATATATATATATATATATATATATATATATATATATATAGGATGGCAAAACTCATATCTCCTCTGAGCTACAGCACAGTGGTACTAGATATACAGAACCAACTGATATTGCCAACATCCTGGCAGTTAGGTTCAGTGCAAACTTTACCCCCCCCCTCAGCCCCCAAAGGGCCCTTCTCTATACCTGAAGAATGCAAAGCCTTTGTAATCATGGAAGCACAGGTAAAGACTGCACTCTCCAAAGCCAAGAACACAGCATCCATGGGACTAGACAAAATCCCAGACTGTATTCTGCACGAACTACAGAACAGATTGACACCCCACCTAAGTACCATGTTCAATCATAGCCTCATTACAGGCTTTATGCCTACTGAATGGCACACAGCAACTGTTATCCCACTCCACAAAGGGGGTGCCACCACGGACCCTGGGAACTATTGCCCCATTAGCCTGATGAGCCTGGTCTGCAAGACCATAGAACGTTTCATCTTGGAGCATATAAACAAAGACATAGGTAACCTCCAAACTCTGGACCCCACTCAGTTTGGATTTGTAAAAGTTAGATCATGTCTCTTAAACCTAATTGACTTCTTTGAAGAAGTCACCAGAGCCGTAGATGAGGGTAAGGTGGTGCACACAGCCTATCTTGACCTTGTCAAGGCTTTCAACACCATCCCCCACTCTGGAATTATAGAAAAACTCACTAAACTGGGCATAACTTAATATGTCACAAGATGGGTGGCCAACTGGCTCACTGACAGAACCCACACAGTGAAAGTAACTGACTGCAAATCTGACCTCAGACCAGTGACAAGTGGAGTACCACAGCGCACAATCCTGGATCCTCTCCTGTTTGGCTAATGAAGTTTGCAGATGACTGCAAACTAGGAGCCATAACAGAATCACCTAATGATGTTGATATTCTACAAAGGGACCTCACTGAGACTGATGCTTGTTGTCAAAGTCATGGCCTCAAGCTCAATGCCAAGAAGTGCATTGTCATCCCTTTTAGGAAAAACACTGTACCCATGAACTACCACATAGGCGGTAGCCTACTAAACATCGCAAGTGTGATAAGAGACCTTGAGACACAGGTGGACAGTAACCTCTCCTTTGATAATTACATCGCCACAGTAGTCAGGAAATCCTTCTATGTGGCACACCTCATCACAAAGGGGTTCTACTCCAGAACAAAAGAGCTCATTGATGTTCTTCGTGTTTCACTGTTGCAGTCATTACATTTGGGTTATCTGCTTGCAGGTAACCCTCAGTCGGCCTGATTAACAAAGTCTTGGGTTCTGCGTTGGTTGCTGTCCCTTCTTCCATGACGTCAGGTCATCAGGGGTATAAAACATGCAGCTGACACCATTACATCAGTCTTTATTGCCATGCGATGCCTGAAGCAGAAGCAGTTCGCAAGTGCCGGTTGGCCAACTCCTGAAATTTTTCATTTTCGAGTTTCATAACCAAAGTCTTCAACTAAAGCTAAGTACCCCATTGGGGAAACTTTTTCTTGCACCTTACTGATGTCAGCAAAAGTTAATAATTGCATTACTTGTGGAAAGCAAATACCTCATAAAGATTTTCATTCGTACTGTATTCCTTGCCTAGACCCTGACCACGATGTACCTTACTGTCAGTTTTGTGCTTTATTTAATCAGCGCACTATCTGTCGTCGTTATATTTTCACCTCTAAATATTTCGGTTCTTGGTTTAATTATCCAGAAATGTCATCGGTTCGCCATCCGACTACTGGGATTATGAAAAAATGCAAATATAAAGACAGAGACAGGCCGCCAAGGTCCAAAACTGCTGACGACGCTTCTCCTAAGCCAGTCACCAGTTCACTGGTACTCAATGAGGCGCTTTCGCAGCCCCTGATACCCACTACTTCTGATTTGCAGGCCTCTACTGAGACCCATTTGGAATCCGGTATGCCGCGAGATGCTTCAACTATGGAAGCCACGGATGTCTCTACCTTGGATGGGTCCAGATCCACTGTGCAGGCACCGGCTTCTGAGGGCATATTCAGGCCTATGGACTTGCATATTAAACCAATGCCTCTTTCTTCTCTTAGGCCTAAATCTCGAACCATGCCGAAAAAACCAACGCCCAGGCCACATGCTCAGGCCTGTATGCCTAAAAAACAAATGATAAGAATGGCTGAAGATCTAATAACTCTAATCAGGGGTAGCCAACCCCCCTTTCTAAGAGGCCTAGGACCAAAGTGGTTTATGAATCTTCTGACCAGGATTCTGTTTTTTCTGGTTCTTCTGATGATCTGGATTTGCCCTTATCTACTTATGAGGATTCTGATACAGAGGACTTCATTCCCTCTGCTTCCCCTCCAGAGGATTTTTCTTTTGAGGAAACCTTACATACTCTAAGGGAGCATTTCCACTGGGAAAGCCAGGATTTTTCTGATTCAAAAAAGAGGCTTAGGGATTTCTTACTCTTACCTCAGCATAGGACTTTAGCTATTCCTCCTGTACTAGACATTGTTGATGATGCTTTTTCAGAATCTAGTTTGGCCCCTGATTCCTTGCCTCCTGCTCTCAGAAAACCAGACAGATACTACAGGGTCCCTGAGTCACACAAGTTCCTTTTTAAAAATCCTATTGCGGATCCAGAGACTATTTCACAGGGGCCCAAGGGCATTAAGGCTTCTACTGCTAAAAATCGGTAGAGACTCCAGGGCGCTGGATAGATGGGGTAAGAAGGTTTACACTTCTGCAACCTTGGCCATTAGGGCTTTAAACTGCCAGTTTCATATGTTAAAGCATCAACAACATGTTATTGGATTGCTTAAACAGAAATTGATGTTGATTCCTGACTGTGTGGAAAATAAAGAATTACAGGATTGAATGCATTCTGCTGAACAAGTTGGAAAACATACTTTGCAATGTGGCTTTGATTCATTAGAGACCTCTTGCAGGGCCGCTGTTACTGGGTCTGTGCTCAGAAGGCATGCTTAGCTTAAGAAGCAATCTTTGTCTGATCATGTTAAAGCTAAATTGTTGGATGCTCCTTTAAATCAGGACTGCCTGTTTGGCGACAAGGCTGAGGAAGTTCTTAAAAAGATGGAAGATAAAGCTAAATATATGCAAACTGTTAAAGATTTCTTACAAGTACAGCCTCCTAGATTTAGTAGGCACTGGCCCTCTAAGAATTGGTCCTTTCCAGCCCCTTCCAGGTCTTCTCAAGCCAAACCCAGACACAGCAAAAACCTCAAGTTTCCAAATTCCTTCCAAAATGAAACAACTACTTGACATTCCAAAATCATATGTTTCCAATCTGCCTCCAAATCACTGTTAGATCCCCAACACTTTAGATTTTATTTTTTTTATATATATATATATATAAAAAAATGGCTATTTTGTATGGTGTTAGGAAACTCCTGTGTAGGTAGCTCCAAGTAAAAATTCACCAATAAATAGATGGTGTGGAATTTTTTACAGATTTCTAGATACAACTTTTATTAGTTTATAAAAATATTTCTTTATTTATTTTTGTAGAATAATCTCAGTGAGACACATCAAAGCCTATAATTTCAGACCTCAATATTTTATAAATTATTGACAAATATGATTTATTTCTTCACTGTTAATTTGGAAGAAAAATTCTAATATTTTTGGCACAGGTTTAGTGCTCATAGCTAGTGGTATTTGCAGATTATTATTTAAGAATTCCCTAAAGGTCATTATACTCAACCGATTATTTTCACTTATATTATACCTAGCTAAGAGCCTTTCTACAGTATTTATTTTATTTCCTTCTAAAAGCTGAAACCAGAATTTTAGATTGCTTACCCCAAGATTAGGTATTATATTAATATTAAAGTATTCCACACATCAGATAGTATAAGCTATAGGAAACATCAAGAACAATAATTGTTTGATTACATAGTTATTATTCATTACTGACTTAAATACATTTAATATATGTTTGATACCAGAACTATAAGCATTAGAAATTCTGTTATTCATACAATAATCTTTTAAAACCCAATATGTTTTACCAATGATTGGTGAAATATCAAAGTTTATATCAGATAAAGTATTTGACACTAAAATTTCTTCCTGCAAGGATTTCCAACTTGATATATAAGTTGAATTTAACCAAAGAATCACAAAATTTAGAATAGCAGATTTACCATTAATAGAGAAACACTTTACTCCATTGTTATACCTAATGTAAGCAGCAAAGGGTTCTAATGATTGGGCGAACAATAAAAGAGATAATGGGCATTCTTGTTTGGTTCCTTTTGGTATTTTGAAAGAACTTGAAATAAATTATCCAATTTTAACAAAGCAGAATGTACTATTATACAATTTTGTTATTATTTCTATAAATCCTGAGGAAAAATTACATTAAGTACTTTTTGCAAATATACCCAAGTAATCAAATCAAACACTTTATCAATGTCAAGACTTAATATTGATAATTATTTTTTTTATTTTGATAGCAGTATCTATTAAAGATAAAAAGATAAAAGTCTAATGATGTTATCTTGCACCTTTCTTCCTAAGACTAAAACAAGTTTGATCTTCTTTAATTAATTTTGTTATTATACTGTTTGATCTTTTAGATAGTATAGCCTTTAAATTTGTATAATCTGCATTTAATAAGGAGATGGGGTGATACGAGGTACAAATTTTATTGCCCTTGTCATGTTTTACAATAGGGGATATTAAACAAAATTTCCATAAAGGTGCAATATTTAATGCACTTCTGACTTCTTCAAATCCATCTAACAGGACTTTCAGACTGTTATCTGGAATTATTTTATTAATCTCTCAAATTAAATCATCAAGACTAGGAGCCTTATTATTTTTCAAACTTTTTATTTCTTCTTTTAGTTCTCTAACAGTAATGGGTTTAACTAGTTTATCATTTTGTTTTGTTTTATATTCCCTTTTAAAAACTGTTATATCACCATTATCTAATGTTAAATTCTTATTATTAATTTCTTCTTAATGTCTCCTAAAGGTTTCCAGAATATCTTTTAAATCTATTGCTTTTCTAAGTTTATTGTCTTTATATGTAATTTCTTTAATATAATTTATGTTGTTTAAAGCCCTCGACCCAATTAACCCAGCCACTGGGGATGCACAAGCCAGTGCATTTCTTTGTGCCGGTCCCAAGCCCAGATAAATGGGGAGGGTTATGTCAGGAAGGGCATCTGGTGTAAAACCTCTACCAAATAATATATGTGGACAACAATACAGATTTCTATACTGGATCGGTCAAGGCCCGGGTTAACAACAACCAGCACCAGTACTGTTAGCCAACAGGGTGCTGGCAGAAATTGGCCTACTGTTGGCTGAAGGAGAAGAAAAGGGGAAAGGCATGCCTGAAAGCAGAAAGAGAGGAGGAAGGTTAGGAGTGTAGTAGTGAGGATAGGAACTTTGAATGCTGGCAGTATGACTAGTATAGGGAGAGCGCTAGCTGATATGATGGAGAGAAGGAAGGTTGATATATTGTGTGTGCAAGAGACCAGATGGAAGGGGAGTAAGGTCGGGTGTATAGGAGGTGGGTTCAAATTGTTCTATCATGGTGTAAATGGGAGGTGAAATGGGGTAGGGGTTATCCTGAAGGAACAGTATGTCAAGAGTGTTTTGGAGGTGAAAAGAGTGTCAGATAGAATAATGTTTATGAAGCTGGAAATTGATGGTGTAATGATGAATGTTGTTAGTGCATACACTCTACAAGTTGGGGTGTGCGATGGATGAGAAAGAAAAATTTTGGAGTGAGTTGGATGAAGTGGTGGTAAGAGTACCCAAGGGTGGGAGACTGGTGATTAGAGTGGATTTCAATGGGCATGTTGCTGAAGGGAACAGAGGAGATGAGGAAGTGATGGGCAGGTATGGTGTTAAGGAGAGGAATGCAGAAAGTCAGATGGTAGTGGATTTTGTGAAAAGGATGGACATGGCTGTGGTGAATACATATTTTAAGAAGAGGGAGTTTCACAGGGTGACATACAAGAGGGGAGGAAGATGCACACAGGCGGATTATATCCTATGTAGGAGGGCCAGTCTGAAGGAGATTGGAGACTGTAAAGTGGTGACAGGGGAAAGTGTAGTTAGGCAGCAAAGAATGGTGGTCTGTAGGATGATGGTGATCAAGAAGAGGAGGACAAGTGTGAGAGCAGTGCCAAAGATCAAATGTTGGAAGTTGAAAAAGGGTGATTGTGAGGTGGAGTTCAGGGAAGAGTTAAGACAGGCACTGGGAGGCAGTGAAGAGTTACCGAATAGCTGGGCAACTACAGCAGAGATGGTAAGGGACACTGCTAGGAAGATGCTTGGTGTGACATCTGGACAGAGGAAGGAGGACAAGGAGTCCTAGTGATGGAATGAGGAAGTACAGGAGAGTATACAGAGGAAGATGCTGGGGAAGAAGAAGTGGGATTGTCATAGGGTTGAAGAAAGTAGATAGGAGTATAACGAGATGAGGAGCATGGCAAAGAGAGAGGTGACAAAGGGTAAGAATAAGGCATATGGAGAGTTGTATGAAAGGTTGGACACTAAAGAGGGAGAAAAGGACCTGTACCGATTGGCTAGACAGAGGTACCGAGCTGGGAAAGATGTGCAGCAGCTAAGGGTGATAAAGGATAGTGAGAGAGACATACTTTATGAGGAGAGTGTGTTGAGCAGGTGGAAAGAGTACTTTGTGGGGCTGATGAATGAAGAGAATGAGATAGAGAGAAGGTTGGATGATGTGGGGATAGTGAATCAGGAAGTGAAACAGATTAGCAAGGAGGAAGTAAGGACAGCTATGAAGAGGATGAAGAATGGAAAGGCTGTTGGTCCAGATGACATACCAGTGGAAGCATGGAGGTGCTTAGGAGAAATGGCAGTGGAGTTTTTAACCAGATTGTTAAATGAAATCTTGGAAAGTCCCAGGATGCCTGAGGAGTGGAGAAAAAGTGTTTTGGTACCTATTTTTAAGAATAAGGGTGATGTGCAGAGCTGTAGTAACTACAGAGGGATAAAACTGATCAGTCACAGCTTGAAATTATGGAAAGAGTAGTGGAAGCAAGGTTAAGAAGGGAGGTGATGATTAGTGATCAGCGGTATGGTTTCATGCCAGGAGGGAGCACTACAAATATGATGGTTGCTCTGAGAGTGTTGATGGAGAAGTACAGAGAAGGTCAGAAGGAGTTGCACTGTGTCTTTGTGGATTTAGAGAAAGCATATGATAGGGTGCCTAGAGAAGAGTTGTGGTGTTGTATGAGGAAGTCAGGCATGGCAGAGAAGTATGTACGTCTGGTACAGGATATGTATGAGGGTAGTGTGACAGTGGTGAAGTCTGCAGTGGGATTAACAGATGCGTTTAAGGTGGAGGTAGGATTATATCAAGGATAAGCTCTGAGCCCTTTCTTATTTGCAATGATGATGGACAGGTTGAGAGACGAGATCATACAGGAGGCCCCATGTGAATATTTTAAATATGTTAAATATTATTTGCGATACTTGGACGACATTTATATACTGTGGGATGGTAATACAGACATGTTAACACAATTTATTGATTTCTTGAACTCAAGTAGTTCCTTTTTTAAATTTACTGATACTTTTAATAAGGAAGGCCTACCATATCTGGACACTTTAATTTCCAAGGGTGACAATAGTTTTAAATCGAGGTTGTATAGGAAACATACTTTTTCTAACAGCTATTTAGAATTTTCTAGTTGCCACCCTAGAAAATTATTTATTAATATATTCAAAGGTCAGATTATTCGGGCCATAAGGATGACCTCTACATATGATGAGATGTTAGAAGAAGTTGGATTTAGTATTAATCTTTTTAGAGATAGGGGTTACAACATCAACATGCTTAATCATATTAGTAAAGATATTATTAATGGATGGGGGACAAAATATATACCCCTATTGGGATATAAAAATGATATTAATAGGTCAGTTAATTACACATTAGATACTACTACCACCAGTACTAATTACAGAAGAGCGTGTGTCTTAGAATATGGCCCACATATAGGAAAAATCAAGCAAATTATTAATAACAACTGGAAAATTATCATGGTGGACCAAGAAATGGAAAAAACTTTGGGATCACAACCAACATTTGTATATTAAATGGGTCGAAATCTGAAAAATTATATAGAGAGAGGTAATATACCTAGACAATTTGCTACAAATAATAACAAAAAAACTACAAAATGTGGCAATTGCAAACAGTGTTTTGCTATATATGAAGAAAGCCACATTATTTTAGACAATATACATAGATCTAAAATAACATTTGTTAGTGGAAATTGTAACACCAGATGGATTATTTATCTAGCAAAATGTACAGCATGTTCTGGATTCTATATTGGCAAAACAGAACGGAAATTGCATAAACGAATATATGCACATTATTATAGTATTAAGACATGTGATGAAAAGAACGCCCTATATAAGCATATAAAACAATATGGAAATACACATATATTCAAATTTGCTATCTTGGAAAATTTGTCATGTGCACCGCGAGGGGGCGATTATAAAGGACTATTGTCATATAAGGAAATATGGTGGCAGTTATATACTGATGCTTCTAATCCACCTGGATTAAATGATTTTATCACTATAAAACTGGCATTATTATTCACATAGATATTTACAATAAATGGTACATTTTATTATTTTTATTTTTATGTATATATATGTGTATTATACATTTATGGCATTTATTAGTTATCAAATATATCAAATACATTATAAGTTATTAGTACATAGTTCACAATTTATTTAAATACTATTTATTATTTATTATTAATTGCTTATTAATCGAATGTTTTTAGATGGACATAATGTGTTCAGGACACAATGTTTTTAACAATACTTCATTGTTAGTACATCTTTAAGAACTTTTGTTACAAGGTAGCGTTTTGGCACCAAAAAGTTTTTTAAAATGTATCTGTTTCCTGTTTGTAACAGTTCTGAAGAAGATCGTATTTTGCGAGTGAAAGCGCTTAACTGTTTTCATTGTGTTGTACATTTTATCTTTTTTGTACATTAAATTCAGTTTTTTATACTCGCTTGGAGTTCTTTACCGACCAGATTGGCGTCTCATGACACATAGGAGTACAGCGTTTTTTATTGAGTTTTCGTTTGTGCTGTTTGAACGCTGTTTTTCCATTCTTATTTGGATTATTGTTCAGATCAGTAGGATAAAGTTTTATATTCAGGAATTTTTCTAGTGCTAAGGAGGCGGCTTTCTTGGAATCCAATGACCATCCTATTCTTTCTCAACCTGTTGGTGAAAGTATTAAAGTTCAAAGTGCTGACTTTACAAGGATTCTTATTTCTCATATCAGGTCTATATCATATGAGCGAATCGCACAAATTGCGAATGCTCATAATATCGAACCTACTGGACCTCAAAGTGCTTTTTCTGAGATTGCGGTACAGTGAAGAATGGGATATTTGCCCTTTCCTCACTGTAGTGCAATCTTGGAGTTGGAATATATACTTAGTGGGGGGTGTGGGGGGCACAGCCCCCCACAATAGAAAGTTCGAGGTCTGGTACATTCGATATTATGAGCATTCACAATTTGTGTGATTCGCTAATATGATACAGACCCCTCATATCTCAGGTGAGTTTTCTGGTAGAACTGGACTTGTAAGATGCTAATTACCAGATAACCTTCGACAGAGAGTTCAGAAATATTCTAAAATGTTCTGTTACTAGGTTACTTCATTATCAGTTCTCTGCATTACCCTTTGGGTTATTCACTGCTCCAAGGGTTTTTACAATGTTTCTAATTTCAGTGATTGCCCACTGCAGACTTCACAGCATACACATCTTTCCTTATTCAGATGACTTACTTATCTTTGCAGAATATTTTTCCAAGTGCCACAAATCTCTTACATGAGAATCTCAGTTTAGACCTTGGGTTTCAGATATATATTCAGAAATTCTCTCTCATTCCCTCTGTTAGGGTTGTGTTTCTAGGATTCTTTTTGGACTCATCCATGTGTAAGGCATTCCTAACTCAAGAAAAAGTGGAGTTATATCTGGGACTTTTCCTGAGTTTCTCCAGGATTTTAGGGTTCACAGCTTCTATGATTCACATGACTCTTGTTGCAAGATTGTGCATAAGGTTAACCCTGGGATTCATTAGCTATCATGTAGGATGGAGCTAAGCCTACACAATTTAAGCACATTAGCACAATGAGCAGCAGTGTTAATAGAGTATTCCTGCTGCTCCTCATGCCTACATGCTTGTAATACCTTTTTGTAGCCAGCAATAGTGCTTGTGACCATGGAAAGGAGCTTGCAAACATGAACATAGAATGTAAACAAAACACCTTGTCTCTAGGGAAACCTAAGATAGGAGCATACTCTGTAGCCTGGAAATATTAAGAGCAAGTACAGTGAAAGAATTCTGAAGCTGGGAAATTGAACTGGGGTAATTGTACACAAATAATAATGGTTTATATATGATAATTAATGTAAATGACAATATCAGAGCAATGCATATCAATAAAAATAGACATGTTAAAAAGGATGTGATAGGGATATATGGGTCTATATTAAATCAGTGAATGCTTAAAAAAGTGAACACTGATTCATCGACCCTAGTTCACCGAATGCTGACAATCCCGAACACTCAGAATAGAAATTTTTTTCCCAGGGAAACAAATCTCTGTTCCACCAAAAAACAAAACAAAAAAAAACAACTTAAAACAGTATTTAATGTGGGGGGCTTCACCCCCTACACCCCCCTACTTAAATATATCAGCTCTGAGATCGTACTACAGTGGAGGAAATGGCAAACTCCCGAAACCGACCCAGCAATTTTTTTCCCCGAGAAAAAAATTGCTGTTCCGGGTGTTCGGCATTGTCAGCATTCACTCAAACAGGGTTGATGAATCAGTGTTCACTTTTTTAAACATTCGCTGATTTAATATACCTGGATATATAACTGCAGTGTAACAAAAAGGGAGTTAAAATGTGATATACATGTTAATAAAATGATGAGTTGAGATAACAGCAGGGAGAGAAGATATATTATGGGATGAATGCATAGAATGCAGTTATTGCATATGAGATGCATAAACAGGGAATGTATGTGTAAAAGACTTCACAACTGCTGTATTCTCCACCTCAGCTTGTATACACAAGAACAAATAAACTTTATAGCCACCATGTTATGCACATCAGAAAGGAAAATGTTTTTGCAAATAACAGTTATTGGCACCCACAGGAAAGGGTTGTTCACCCAGAAACATATAATAGACAAGCAAGTGTTGCACAGTCACATAAATACTAAATGGTAACATAAAAAGACACAGCTTACATGTGATAAATATCAACACAGACTGGATGACACTTCACAATTAGCAAAAATTCCAATGGTGATTTTTAAACATCCTAGAAATCATTACACTAGTCATGCTCACATGGACTTACAGGGAACAGTAGCATGACAGTAATTCAACAGTACCAACACACAAGAAAATGTCATAACAGAGGACCAATCACAGTTTCTGATGGTATGGCAGTATGCCATACATGAAGACACAGTTATGGAATCTCTCATTTGCCATTAAGCTGTATAGTGTGAAGAAAACAATTGCAGTAATAAAGAAATTTCTGGATGAAGATATACAATACAAAGTGCAATTATTTTGGAAACAGATAATGCCTGTGAACAATGAATGACATAATAAACAATTGCATTATGTCAGTTTCAAACCTATGCTAGGACAGATATCAGAGTTGTGATGCATACCAATCATGGACGCCATAGATATATGCATATCGATTATGTCATGAGGAACTCCTATGAAGGCTTAGCAGCACTTTCTTATCTAAGAGGTATAGATGCCCTGCCTTGTAGGATAAGGCCTGAAAAAGGTGAACCTCTGATTATGCCATAACTTTTATCTGTATGTAAGCCCCTGCTGTCTGACTGAGAGTTATTACCAGATTTAAACCCTCACCTATAATACTAGGCTCCCCACAGACCTCTGTATTGACTGCATGTGCCACACAGCAGATATCAATGGAGATTGTCAAAAAAAACTGAAATCAATGTGCGCAGTAAGAAAGGAGTTATGAATACAATATGAACAATCAAATTTAGTCAGGATTCTGAAAAGGAGCTACACAACAGTGTGCAGTACAATATAAATTCTTCTTTGACAAGGAAGCTGTTTCCATTGTGTAGTTACAACACTGTCCCAGAATTGAACCACAGTCTATCTGAGTAGGTATGCGATATAAGCCAGTAATCACTTCAGGTGTCACAGGAGCATTCACAGCACAGCATGCCCCAATTAACCATGTCACTGCCATGCAGTTACAACCTGTGATAATATATCATTGTCCAACATAAAAATGGATAAGAATAACTAGATTCAAATGTATTTGTGTAATGTCATTACATTCATATAATGTTGCCCTTTCAAGAATTGAACAGCAAGCCTACTAATGACGGGGATGAACCACAAGCACCACAGTGGAAGTCTTAACACAAGTGTGACACTCCACCTATTCTAACTTATTACATTATATGTATGTGACATAAAGAGCATTTGCTCTCCCACTGTAAATGTACACATTATAACTATGATGGATGCCATTCATGCATTACATTGTATGGCCACACAATGTAACAGTCACTGAATATGGATGTTGAACACTTGAACATTTGACTACAGCAAATACATAATATTGTAGAGAATGAATATGCCATGGTAGAAGTGTCACTACAATAGTGAGATGGGTAAGGATGTCAAGGCCTTACATACTGTTATTGCTGCAAAGGATATGTGTGGCTGTAATTGCTGTACTAAAACAGCAACATAAAGAATGTGGCCACATTCCCTCTTGCCAGAGTATAACACTTACTACATGTGTTATGAAAGGGAAATATGATCACATGTCATCATTACTTTGAATAAAAGTAGTGCTATGTGGGAATTATCACAGCTTTTGTAAGAGGAATCAACATCTATATGTGTACACATCCCATGTGTTAGACAATAGTGTTTATGATATGTACAGTCACAATAAGACTGACACAATGTCATCTGAGCAGTAATGACTGGATTTGAACTAACTACCTAAGATCACAAGCTACAAATTAATGCCTGAATCACATGTCCCACCCAACATGTTTTGGTACAACTGGTACGGTGCACAGTTCAATGGATGATATTACCACTATTTATTAGCTGGATGCTTATGCTAAAAAGTAGTTAAGAAAAAATGTGGCTAAGGGGCACAATAAGACTGCACAGATACACATCACATGTATATGTATACATATATGTACATGTATATCTATGTATCTGAAGAGTTGTATACACAGTATGAAGGTGAAAAACACACTCACATCTGGCCTCAGCTATCCTACATATGTAGTTACACAATGTACATAACACAGCTTCAAAGTCATGAAACACAGAAGAATTCACACTCCAACTGTAAGATACTGCAGTTATGATAGTATTATGTCATCAGTCTGGCCAAACTGTTTTTTCCATGGTGATGCCAGGATTTGCTAGCATAAAACTGTGCCACTGTTCCTCTCATTAGTGGAAGTATACATAAAGGTGGTTGTGAGGTAGCCAACACTATATGGCAGTGATCACAGTCACACTATTTAAGCAGGGATGGACTCACATTATCTGCAGCCAGCACCACAGGAGAAATCTGACTACAAGTGAGGTATACAGCATCTATGAATAGATGACATAAGCAGTGACTTGCCAAGGAGATTTGTCTGGTAAAATGACTTTACAGCCATCAAGAGTTGTAAATGTTGCCATTACAAACGTGTGCAAACCAATCCTGAATTTATTTGCTTTATAGGTTAGACTAACTGCCTTTGTAAGTCTAGCCAATTACCCCATGTATAAATAAAATCCTGCACCTTGTGTTTGTAAGGTAAGCAACCTAACCATTATGCCAAACTCTCTTACAGCCAAACACACACTTTTAGAAGTTAAACACTGCTGTATTTGAATCTCATACCTATCCATTTACACATTCTAGAGAATAGTGCAAAAAACAAAAGCACCATAGAAGAAGTGTCACATTTAAAGTGCGAGAGTTCACTCGGGGGTGCAGCCTGAGAATATAATCTCATAATTGTATACTCTTATTGCTGCCCCAGCACACCAGTCAGTTAAAAAATTGAAATGTCCCCCCAGCACTTAATAAATGTTTGCATCACTTCCCTCTAAAACCATTGCATAGATATTTTTCACTCTACTAAACTCTTATTGGAGGCATTAATTTAGGCAGTTGTGGACAAAGTATGACCTAAAAAAGGCATGGTTTCACTAAGTAATGCATACAGAATTGTACTCAATACAGTACAAAGAGTATGCCTATCTACACCCTTGTGTTGTAAAGATGATGTGGTTGTGAAAGGTGGGATAAGATGAAGATGGAGTCATCTAGTAGTTTAAAATATTTCTCTAGAGTAGAAGTTGATTGAGCACAGCTGTGTTGGAGGATATGCTGACTTGTCTGTAAATACCACTTCACTCACAAACACGAGTTCCCTATATTGAATCTCAGACCTACTGTCTATCTAGTTATGCACTGTAGAGAGGACAGTATTGGTTTCAAGCACCACAGGGCAACTCTGATTCTTAAGTGGAGAGAGTGTACTTTTTTCAGCATGACCTTAGGAATGTGTTTCAGAGAGGATGTTTCTGTAAAAAGTGTTATAAGGGAGTGGTGTGCAAATTTAAATGCATTCATCACATGGAAATTGGATGCAGTATCGAGTGCTACACACACGTTTCCCATGTTGAGCATCAAACCTCCAACTTGTCTAAATAATCTACAGAACACAGCATTAGTTGCAAACACCACAGGAGAAGACTGACATCAAGGATATGAAAAAGCACATTTGTAATTCTTGAAAATCCACTGTTTGGAACAGATGCTACTGTGCATTGCAGATTGGGCAACAAGTGCATATGTGTGTACAGGTCAATGTAACATCACTGTGATCATCCATGTAATTACATACTTTTCTAACAACATTTAGATACTGCTTTTCATGTACATTGTTTTACTGTGAGGGACATTGACAAGTTTCATGGGTTCCCATTCAGATCGACTTAACGGAAAGTCAAATTTCATATCGACTTTCTGAAATGTTGAAGGTTTTGAATGGAGATTGTGGTACAGTAGGAATCAGGGAATTTGGCCTTTTCCCAATGTAGTATGATCTTGGAATTGGTATATATAATATGCAAGGGATATAGGGTTGCAGGGGGCTTTTCCCATGCAAAAACATCGATTTTTGTTGTTTTCCATAGTTCAACTTTTCAGAAAGTCAGTCATATGGTATCAACCATATGAAGTTCAACTTTCCATTGAGTTGATCTTCTGAATGGGATCCATTTCATGATATGGGCTGCCAAAGAAATTCACAGTTGTAAACCAGTGTATTACCAATCAAACTTTCTTACCACTTCACGCCAGGATGACACCTGTCTTGTTTCATACTTGCACAATGTGCATTGAAAAGACAAATATGCAAGTCATACATAGGACAGTGCATTGCAGAATAACAGTGATGGATTATGTGAGAATAGGTTAACCAAATCTGTAACACAATTGCAAGTATAAGCATTGTAGGGCTGACAAACATTAACCGACTGAAATAACTGATCCATCATCACTCTGAAATCAAAATAACATGTTGAAAACATTAATACAGATATACAAATGTTGCACAACCTAAAGCAATAATTATTTTCTTTTTTTTTAATCTTTGTGTGCAGTGCTGCCAAATTGAATTGTGTTGCTGATGACAAAGTATTAACACATCAGTTATCTTATCTTGAAATGTTGAACTTAGACTGGGAATTAGCAGTGCTCTACATTATTCTGTGCAGAGATTTGTGCAAAGATCTGTATAAGATAGGCTGCACAATAGGGAGCAGGTGCATTAATATAGCAGCAGGATAATGATGTGTTAAGGAAATGTGTAGCCAACATTTATATCCATGGGTGTCAGACAAAACATTCTAAAATATTTTTTCATCTATCTGGATTTGCATCTTTATACCTGGGTATTATCTAAGCACACTGCATAAGAAGTCAGACTTCTGATAGTGTTGTTTGAAAGTGTTATGTGATAGCAGATTTGAGAAAACGTGAATGCATGTATTCATCTTCATTACTTTATTGGCCACAGTAATCTCTACATCCAACTCTTCACTTGTTATTAAGTACATTAAACTGACTAAACATAGCTGAACACAGTGGCATGAAGTGCAACACAGTAATGCAACCAAAAGCAATAAAATCACAAGCTATTGCCATAAGTTGTATACTGCAATTTAGTCTTAGTTGTGTTTTTGCCCAGCAACAGGCATTACATAAATACAGAATTGGAAGAATAATGATACATTAGGGAGAAGATGCATCAATGGGGTAAGATAGAGGCAAGGACAAAGTAGTTTATGACACATAAAGGATAATGGTGGCTCATAACAATATGTAGCCAACAAGTACACATAACACAGTGTAACAAAAACAGTCAGTGACAGTTAGCTAATGGCGGGATTAGAACTCTTGAAAGTAGTCAAAAACCTATCTATACATGTGAACATTTGCTCATCACACCACAAAGGAATTTCTACTTTGTAACATGTAAATAACACAACTGAAGCACAGTGACAACTTACTAAAGCAGAAGAACTGAACACAGAGAGAGGGACAGATACAGATGCAGATAGCAACAATACGCTTTGTAGGACATGTAGGAACATCAGTATGGTGTGATACTCTTACTTATTAAATTATGCTCTGTACAATAAAGTATTTGGTGTAAGTAGAAATAAGGGGAAGGAAAGTGCAATAACATGAAGACATTAGCGGAATAAGGTTGGCTTAATAAGTCTCCCTATTAGGGTCAGTGTTTTTGTAAATTATGTCTTGCAGCAATATTCAAATGGAATGTTAATGACCAATATATATGGAGAGAAATATAGGCATGCAGTTAAATATATGAGAGGAACATGAAATGTCATGAATTAATAAACTGACCTACAGCTATAATCAAATCCATGAGACTATGCAAAAACATCAGTCTATAAACAGGGTAAGTATCTCAACATACCACATAGGAACTGACACTGTAATATATCTAGCAGCCTAAAAACTATTATATTAACTGTTCCACAGTACTTTATTTAGTCTGCCTTTACCATGTATTCCCATAGAACAGCAGATTTAAGCACATTTGTGATAAAGTTACCAGACCTCTGTGGATTAAATTGAAATCATCAGCTTTTGCAATAAGAAGTTAAACAGTGTTCACCATCACTGAACATTGTTGCAGTATGCCACCCTTTGCACAAATGCTAAGGTCTTTTCCATGGACCATTTCTGCACGTCTGTTGTATGTCACTCTCTTTTTTTATCAGATTAAATATGTGAAAAAGTAGTGGATATGATAGTGGTGAAAATGGTGTTGGCAAGCAGAAGTTAGGACACAGGGGAAAGAATGCAAGGCTTTGCAGGAGGGTTGTGGGAGAGCACCATAGCTATCACTTCTTCAGCACATAAATGTACAATTGTACACATCATTTCATGAGTTTGAAGAGTCACTACACCAATGGTTGGTGAAAACAAGAGAATAATGTTGCATAGCCAGTTTGGAGCAAATCAAGTGTGTCAAAATGACACATAGGCAAAATGGAGAGCTATGTATAGGGCATACTTTTTTGTGAGACAGCTGTCCATTTTTTTGGGAGAGAGGAATGTCATGGGAGGTGCTTAGGAATGAAAGGGTCAGGTAGGTAGGGTACATTAGGAAGGATGCAGATACATAAAGGACATATAAGACAGACAGGGATGGTAATGGAGACAAAGGTTAGGGGACACCATGATTGGAGATAGGTAGGGGATATTGGAGGAAACCCATGTCAAAGCTTGAGAACAGTGATAATCTAGTTATCACCCTTGGAATTGTCTTCACTGTCTCCTGTAGCAGCTTCTAGGGTACGTGCTAGACATAACATCATCTTTTCAATCATGCAGGACCTTGTCAACCTTGCTGATATGTGCACTAAGGCCCATTTCCATGATATCCTCCACCAGCTCTGTCAGCTACTGCTATGTGACAAAATCACCACCTACACTGGTACTGCTCTTGAAGGCACTGCTCCACCACTGCTCCAGCAGCCAGAGAAAAGCTAGCTGACACAGGTGGAGCAGGTAGGCCAGGGGATGTGGAGGCAATGCTGACAGGTTGTGACCTTGAAGTGCTGCATGACTATGCTGCCATCTGTAGAGGTATAGCAGGCTGAGTCACAGTGATTGGTCTACCTCTCTGTACTGTTGATCATTTTATTTTCAGCAGCAAGTTATGCAAACAGAAGAATGTCAATATAGCAATAACCCACGCCTGGGTGTGGGTAATGCTGGATTTACCCACGGTTGGCGTGGTTTGGTCGAGGCCCGAGGACCAAACAAAGACAACCGTGGGTAAATCCAGCATTACCACCCAGAAGTGGGTTATTGCTATATAATGACATTATTTAAGAAAAGAAATAATTACTTTTCTTAAATAATGGCATTGTATATCGCCCTCTTTGCTGCCCTTCCGCAGCTGTCTGGTGTTCCGCAGCAGTTCTGATGTACTGCGCATGCCTACGCAGTACATCAGAGCTGTGGGCAAAAGCAATGTAGAACGCAAGATCTCCGTTGCTTTTTACTGTCTCGCTATGTTAAATGGGTTTAACATAGCGAGACAGCTTTAAAATAAGCAACGGAGATCTCCGTTGCTTATTTTAAAGCTGTCTCGCTATGTTAAACTCATTTAACATAACGAGACAGGTTTAAAAAAAAAAGCAACGGAGATCGCAAATTCTCCGTTGCTTTTTACACACTGTGTCGCTATGTTAAAGGAGTTTAACATAGCGAGACAGCTTTAAAAAAAGCAACGGAGATCTGCGTTGCTTTTTTAAACCTGTGTCGCTATGTTAAACTCTTTTAACATATCGAGACAATGTTTATATAACGGAAAAAGTCCGGGCGACCGGACCTTTTTCCGTTAGTATATTGAGGGATTTACAACGGGCACGCTGGTTGGGCTGGCCAATCAGCGTGCACGTTTTAGAGGAGGAATTGTATAATAAATTATAACCCCCCCCCAAAAAAAAAGATAGTCTGGAGAGACAAAAAAAAAGATAATGAGATCCTTGACAAGTCACATTAATCTAGTTATTCAGTACAATTTTTCCGGCAACACAGAAACAATTATGATAATTTAGTATTGTACTTCTTTGTCACATCCATATATGATGTTAAGGTATGAACGTGCCATAAAATAGAGAAATCTCACAGCAAGGTTTGATGAATAGGATATATACATTCAAATGTAATAATTGTAACTAACATACTTGAGTCATTCCTGTCATATTATTGCTGCTAATCTTTTGGAGATACTATCCTGTAACCAAAACTAATTGCTGCTTCCGGGAATTGAAACCAAACAGTTAAGCCGGTATTCTCAGTGTCTAATAAAAGCAGCAAGAGTTACCAGGGAGGGCGTGTGCTTGATATCAAGGCTGAAGTATGCCTGCACAAAATGCTAGTGATTAAAGGACTTAAAATAATTTTGTGGCTTGAATCTGGACCTGAGTCATGCATATACTGTGCCTGTCTGAGGAGAGTTAATCTGTCCTGGTGTGTCTCATGCTTTGCAGCTATTTCCTCTGCAGCTGTGCAGTACAAAAAGGAAAAAAATATCTATATATGAAAGCATAATGAGTAGTGGTGTTGGCTGGCTAGATCATTGATGCCATATCACAGACAAGTTATAGGTCAGTATACCTGAGAGGTGCTGGTGGTTCTAAATTCAGCCTGCCATTGACTTAGGCAGTCCTGCTTGTGCTTCTTAAGGTCACTATAGTTGTGATTATAGTGGTAATGACATTGTTCCCCATTGCATGGAATGTCAAGTTGCACTGGAGGTAGCCTTGGCTAAGCTATTCCAAGTTTCTGCCTCATACTTAGACCCAGTATAATCCACTGCAGCAGCCTATGGTAGTAGAGCTTCACAAGGAGTGCCACAACTATCCTGGACAAACCTGCCAACCTCTCAGTGCAAAAAATCTGGATGAAGACAGAAATAATGGGGGGACAAAATCCAAAAAATAGGGACAGATTTTAAATATTGCTTCTATCTATAGACTTAGAAACTTGCTAAAATGACAGACTTTTCATTATTATATATTTTCTGAAGGATATGAAGTCTGAAACACAAATGTATGCCATTATTTGGCATTATTTAAGGAATTCAGTCCTCAATGATTTGACAGAAAATCACACATTTTTTGAGGAACAGACCAAAAATAAGAGGCAGAAATCTGGACATTCTGTGAAAATCTGGACAGTTGAGAGGTATGCTGGGACTGCTCAACACCTCACCTTTGTACTACAAATTTAGCAGTATTCTCTCCCTCGCCAGCCATGACTGCAAAAGTCAGGTTAACAAAATATGTCTGAAATGGTGCCCATTGCATGCAATTGGTTGTGCACAAAGACTCACAGATTTGCCAACTGCATTTGTACAATTAAAATCAGATGTATTCCTTTGCAGACATGTTGGCACTACTTACAGCACATAGCAGTAAAGATGTGAAACATGGCATTGAGCTTTGACATGTGTGATGCTCAACCTACTGACACAGGTTCCACTGTTCAAAAATGGAATGCTTAATGGCATGGATTTTAGTCCTTGCAGTTTGGAAGGAGAAAGAGGATGAATTGTGATGTATCGTTATGTTGGAGCTTACACGATGTTAAAAATATTGTTGTAGCAGCTGGAAATCGAACCCATGGAATAAAGAATGACAACATTGAAATTTATTATTTGACATTGGCCAACAGGAGATCTACCATTTAAGGACCATAATTGGAGGTATACTAATTTCAGGATGACTGGATATATACTTCGGAGAGGCCTTTATGTGTCTAATTTTAATTATTCCTGGGAATGCAGTCCTATGTAAAAGTCAGTATTTCTGTTTGTAAATATATTTCAGATAGATGCAGTTGAATGAGTTGAATAATACAGGGTGGGGTGATGTTACATACGTACTTCACAAGACATAAATATCCTAAACATATATTAGGATATGTGAAGAGTCACAATGATTATAACAAGGTTTTGTGTTCATCATACATATGCAAGAGTATTTTAAATTAAATATCATTGTCATGTTTAAGAAATTGGACACACATTAGTTTGAGATTACATGTGAAGCATTAATGATATATGCTGAATAGAAAAGTTTACTTATACAAACATTACTTATACATTGCTTAAAATAAACATGTTTAATATTGTCTTTTTCCTTTAGTTTTATAGTCCTAATCAAAATATTGTGAGAAATGGGATTTGTACAACCTTTGGAAAAGCATCTGTTAGTTTGATTCTGGCCCTTAACCATCTGTGTTCTTTACTGAAACCTGCTGCACTTACACTTTGTGCCACACAGAGAGGTAGATGACAAGCTGAATTTGTCCACTCAGTACTGTCCAAAGTGTTGAGGAAAGCCCATCATTGTCAGGTGGTTTGTGCTATATAAGGCATCCTAAACTAAATCTTTCACTTTTTTCCTTAAGTAGTGAACCGTGTTTGTGGACTATAAAGAGAAGAGGAAATGTAGATAAAAGAAAAGAAAAAGAAAAACATTACATATTGAGAATATGATCCCTAAACAGGATTCAGACAATGCATGATACCCCTTATGTTTCTCAATTCACTTCATTTATACGTTGTGCCACAGAGAAAGTTACATGAGTGTATTTATTTCACTGACCACTAGTCAGAGTGTTGCTAGATGTGCAATGCCATTAGGTGTTTGCAATATATAATGCATCTTAAGCTAAAAATGTTTACTTATTCCCTTAGACAGTTAACTGTGTTTGCTCACTGAGTGTCTATATCACGTTATCGAAAGTTTACTTAATCGAATCAATAAAGGTCCAACTTTATTGATCGATTAAGTAAAACATCGAATAACGTAAAAAAAACAAATTAAAAAAAAAAAAAATGGTGTAGGCAGGGGGGCAAGCCCCCCTGCACCCCCCACACCCCCCTACTTAAATATACCAACTTCAAGACTGCACTACATTGAGGTAAACAGAAATCTCCCCTTACGGAGATTTCTGTTTACTTGCACAATGTTTGTTACTTTCGATATTGTCGCGCCGACAATATCAAACTCGATATTGTCAGCTTATGACAAGGTGAAGTAGACCCACTCACTGCCAAGTGGAGATCAAATGCAAATTAAAATAAAAAAATATATATATTAGGAATAATTGCAATGAGATCTCTAAATGGGAGTCAAACAATGCATTATCTGCCATATTTCACTCATTTTATTTAATTTATACATTGTGACACAGATCCGTATATCTGTCAGGTGCATTCTTTACAATAATTACTATTCATGGGGGTGAGGGCCGCACACTGACACGAGGCATATTTGCACAACATAAGGTAGCCTAAACTAAATGTTTTACTTTTTTCCTTAGGCAATGGACTGTGTTTGCATGCTGCTAAGTGGACAACAAATGGAAAATGCATTAAAAAAATAAATGATAGAGAAAAAGCTAACAGTAAATTAAATGCAATCAATTGGTTTAACTAGCAATGACCAGAACACAAAGTACACTCTAGTGACACATTCATCCTTTTCGTATCTCATTGCAACATCAGAAGTGTTAATGACAAATAATGTGAAAGTAGACACACAACAGCTCACGTGTTAGCAATACTGACATTATTTGATTTCTACACAGAAACACAATGTTATCACAAAATGTGATTAAATATATATTCAGACCACCCTCGGTAAAATTATCATTTAAGTGGGCTGGAACCATGTATCAGCTGCCATTTTTCCTAAGCCCACTACACTTAAACCTTGTGCCACAGAAAAAGTTACCTGACATTCCTTTTTCTTCACAGAGTACCAGAGTATCTAGAGTGCTAACAGCTGCACAATGTCACCGGGCTGTTTTGATCCAAATAAGGCAGTCTAAACTAAATTTTTCACTTTTTTCCTTAAACTGTGAAAGTACATTTTCACTGCCAAGTGGTGCACAAATGTAGAAGGCAATATTTATCAGAAGCATTCACAAATTTATTTTTGGATAACAGTGTAAAGGAACATGAAATGTACACAGTGTATATCTAGCAATGAGCAGAGATACTACTGCATTACATTGATCGATTCAGCCTTCTCACATCTCATTGCCATATCATTGCTATCACATATGTCTCACAGTATCAGTACTTAAGCACAGGCAACAGCTGAAATACTTTAATTTTTCACATAGCACAGGGTGCCCATTAAACCCAAACTAAAGAGTAGGTGCCTACGCAGATGAAGTAGCAGTACTTAGTATAGAGTATTTGTGTAGTTACTGTTTAAAAAGGATTTTATACTCATATTAGATATATTGTTTTTATTCATTTTATATGTTTTTTAATTAGTGTGTATAATGCTATGTATTGTTAGGACTGTGTCTCTTTTAGAGTTAAGTGAAATACATCATGTGATTTGTTTATTAGAGTATTTAATGCAGTCTTTTTTATTCTTGTTTGTATCTGATGAAGCAGTACAACCTGCAAAAGCACTCATACCTTTGTGAATAAAGAGATTTGAAGAACTGGAGCAGTCTGCCGTTTTTTGAGTTCACTTGTGTACTTAGAATTGTTTGCTTGTTTATTTTATGTGAGCCTGAAACTTGGAGAATTGTGGTGGTATGTTGTTTACTATATATTTAGTTATGTGCCTGTTTTCTGTTTCATTACATACAGGGATATAGCACCTAAGAAGTATATACCTTTTAAGGCACCATGCACTGTTGCAGAAAATGAGGTCATTATCCAGGCCTTATGTTGCCATGGAGCTTTTCTCTTATGGTGAGGTACAGGTGATCAATCTGCCCGAGAGATGATATGGCAGCAGGTGGTCAAAAATGACAGTGCTGTCTGAGGTCAAGATAGAAGTTACTTCCAGATACAACACCAGGCAAGTGATATGAATACCTTTGCCTGCCATTGGGTGGCTGCAATTTCCCAGGTACAGGTTGCTACAGAAGGTGGTCCTGCTACAGAACCACCACTAACTGGAACAGAAGAGTTATTATCCACTCTCAGAGATCCAGATAGGTTGGCAGAGGGTTAACACAGAATCCTTGACAGTGGTGCTGCTATCGATATTGTAGCTAGTTTGGGACAAGAGGGGTATGTGCCCTGGGTACAAAGTATTGGGGAGCATGATCCTGATCTTTATGCAACACAATACTGGATCTTAAAAAGCTGGTATTACAATTGCAGTCTAACATGAGCACTGTAGTGTTCCACATGTCTTCTAAACTTTAGCAACTGCTTGCTACATAGTAGCAAACAGTTAACTGCAGTATAAAACTAAAAAAAAAATCATTTTTTAAGTAAAACCATAGACTTGTAGCACTCCATGTAAACAGGGTATAAACTGCAGCAACTGTTTGACACATTTGGAGCAAGCAGTTTGCTATAGATTAAAAAGAAGAATTTTTTTCAAACTAAAACATGAGTGCTAGGCGGTATATAAACTGTAGAAAATGCAACAGACAGTTTCCTACAGTTTAAAAGAAGAAATTATTATTATTTTTTTAATAAAATATGTTGAAGTAGTGTTGGGGGCAAGGCACAGAAACAGCACCTGAATGCCTGGGGCAGGGTTGTGTGTGTCATGCATCTGACCACCTGGTTGGTGTGCCAGTAGAAGGAACACCCATTTTTTTATTTTTTTTGCTCTTCACTGGAAGAGTTGGAGGGGTATAGATCTAACTGTAATCATCTGATTGCTAACAATGTAGCAACTGGCTTATTACAACAAAGTGTTTTTTTTTTTTTTCTACATGAAGATCTGAGGGGGTGGGGCTCTGGTTCATAGTACTAACCTAGGGTGCTGGTTGAATTAGCTATGGTTTTGGTTGATATGGATGACAGAAGCAGAGTTTCTCAAGCAGAACTTCCAGGTATGCAAAATACAAGTATCATTGTTATATCTTTATATGCTTATATCTTAGATGTATGAAATATATACAGCCAATGATAAGTGTGAATCAGATGACACAGTAATTGAGACGTAGAGGAGGACATTTGGAGATCTCCAACTGTTCATTGCACTTTTACATGAAAACATTCTTAATTTGCACATCTAAAGGGGATTGTTCTCTTGCTTCATTTGCATTGTGATACTTATCAGCCTTTCTTTCCTTTCCCTTCCTGATATACAGGGACATCTGGATTGCAGGCTGCCAGCCCACATGCACATGGTAAGCACGTATTTGGTTATTGTTGTTACTGTATATAAGGTTGATTCAAGTCTAAATCAGGTAAAATTTATGTTGCTTTAGCATCTATTAGAATTTGAACATATCTTCTGTATAAGAAAAATATGTGATCAATATTCTCTATTTCCCTGCTTGTTGTTTATTGTTTGTTATCATAGATGATCCTGATTGTGGAACTGTGGAACTCCTACCACTTGATGTCAGAGTATTGGTAGCCTCTGAAGATGATGATGGCCATGAAGTCACACAGTCTGGGATGCAGAGAGTCAGTCTGACACTGAGGTTGTGGCTTCCACACTCCTGTCCATATTTCAGACACAGTCAGTATGCCTATGTATACCCATGACATGAAGACCTCTGATGTAGGACAGGTTGAGAGTGGCACAGTTAATCAGGGTAGTGTGAGTACTCTAGATGTGGAGCTAGTTGCTTATCCCCATCATAAAGGTGGTGTCCCCCACAGGAGGGTTGATAGAGGTTCTAGGAGGAGGCCTGCTGTCCACCCTCCTCCTGATACTGGTGTGTCATTAAGTGCCACCAAATGTATGTGTAGTAACATAGTGGAGGTACAGACATGTTCCTCCAGTGCCTCAGAAGAGAGAGAGTGCAAGTACCAAATGGTGTGCATTCTGTTGTGTGTGACTCCCAGAACCACGTGAGTGACTCCTTGGACAGGATGAATGATACACTGGATCAGGCAGTGTCTGTGATGGAATATTTGATGGGGAATGGCGGTCATCCATTGGCTGGAGAGCTGATACATCTTCTGATGTTAGTAGAGGTGGCTGAGCAAGATCCTGTTATTGTAGTAAGACTACTTCCATTGCTCTGTCAGTGATTGTGGTGTCCACATTTAGATGTGGTATGCCATGGGGACATAGTCCTGGACATAATCATGAGGAGACCTCATCTAGCAGATATCAGTCAAATTCAGGTAACACCCTGACTTTTATAGAAGGCCATGGCAATAGCAGTGCAACTCCTGGCAGTGGTGGGTCTTGTAGTTGGGAGTGATAATGCTGAACTGACTAGTCTACCATGCATGGCTCACACATGACCGAAATGCCATGATGTATTGTTAGCACAGTGCTTGATTTTATTTGTTTTCCAGGATAGATCAGAGCAGTGATCTCCTTAGACCATTTTTAGATGTTCACTCAGACCCACACACGCGTACACATACACACACACACACACACACACACACACACACACACACACACACACACACACACACACACACACACACACACACACACACACACACACACACACACACACACACACGCACGCATGCTGAAAAAAAACAATCTCTTGCCCATACTACCTCACACACATGCAATCTGTCTAAAAGGTACTGTTGAGTGCAATACTTCTCATGTTACTGGCCCTGAACACTGTATATTCTGATAGCTACATGTCTTTCTTACTAGCGCATACTCACTTCTTCAGTGTTAGCCTTGCTCTCCTAGCAAACCCACCCCCACCCTGTGCAAATGATGATGACTGTGCCCTGCCCTTTGCACATTTCTTTGTGTGTCAGGGTTGCATATATAAATGTCTAATGCACAAAGTGGATAGCTAATGCTTGCTTACTTACAAGCTTGTCTATATTACAATCAGTATGCACTGCAGACAAAAAAGTTTTGATTTCTTGTTCCTACACATTTGTAAAGGATTGTTTATATAATTGTTAAACCTCATTGTATTTCAGTTAGTACTGTCATTAAAACAGTGGAAGCATTAGGTAGTTCAGTCTTGCTCCTTGGTATATTTGTGCAAATGAGGGTATGACTGACCTGTTCCATGAGTTATAGATGGTGGCCAATTGAAATGCTTGATGCACAGTATTGGTTCTAATAAGTAACTATATATTGCAAAAATCTGACATAGGAGATATTACTGACATAACTGTACACCTCAGACAAATGCTCTACTTAAGTGCAAATACATACTTCTGTAAGAGAGTAATCATTTATTTTTTTTCTTTACAGGTTCCACATTTAGCTTGTCATTACTGCAGGTGACAGCTGTGTCCTTGAAGGCTGGCCCTGTCTGATGCTATCAGGAGACAGCCATGGCATGTTTAAGTAAAGGTTGTGGAGTTTGACAGTCATCAGTTTTCCTATATGTATGTGCATGGGATCCTATGCTTTGACCTAAATAGGGATTGCGTGCACTATCCTTTGCCTCTTATCCAGATCCAGGGCATACTGTGCACTCCTCCAGCTGTCAGCACTATCTGCAGCTGGTGGTTCTCCCTCAGACTTCTCATCTTTATCTGCTGTTGCTGCTGGACCTGCCTGTGGTCCTTGAAACTGTGGTCCTGCCCCTTGCTGTCCTTGTTGAAGCATTTTCTCAGAATTAAATTGTATAACATGGCATAGACTGTAAGTATTTCAGCAGAGGTGTCTAAGGTATACTGCAGTGCACCTCCTGATTTGTCTACACACCGGAACCTTGATTTAAGAAATCCAAACACATGTTCTATGATATTCATTGTTGAGCATGGGTCTCATTATATCCTTGCTCACTGGAGTTGTGTGAGTTTCTCATGAGTGTCATGAGACAGGGCTCTAGTGTGTAAGCTGTATCCTCCACTAGAGTCCCTTGAGAAATGTCACCCCTGGGTAACCTGGTGTACAGCTTGTAGGTTTGGCATATGTGTGAGTCATGGACACTGCCTTAGTTACATGCACAGCTGTTGTAGAAGATCCCTTGGTATTACAGACAACCTGACAGTTTATAGAATGGAAACCTCTTCTGTTGATGTACTTCATTCCCTGTTCTCCAGGTGGGGCTTTTATTTCTATGTGTGTGAAATCTATGGGGTCTATCTATATTAAATCAGTGAAAACCCACTTCAATGAACAGCATTTCATCAGAAAAGCCATTCATCAAATTCCACACTTGTGAGGGGCTGTGCCCCCCACACCCTCTGCTAATTTTATATACCAACACTGAGATCGCACTACAGTGGGGAAAGGGCAAATTTTCTGATCTTCACTGTACCGCAGTCTCAGTATCAACAGTTCGACAAACAGCATTTTCGATGTAAATGCACTGAAAATGCCATTCGCTGAACTGAATTTTTGATGGTTTAATATAGACCCCAATCCATGGTCCTTAACGCTTTAGAGATGTGTGCTACTGCATAGAATTCCTGCATGTTTCTTGCTCACTTCTGTGGGTTGTGTCAAAAACAGTTGTGTAGTAGCATTTAATTTAAAAACTGATGTAATATTTTAAAGGCTGATGCCTGTGACACCCCTAATATATCCTCCATGGGTCTCTGAAAAGTAACAGTAGCTAGTGTATGTAATGGTACACATACATTTGTTTCCACTGGTATGTGTTCTCCATGAGTTCCATGAGATCTGAACTAGGGATGACAGAGGTTGCATAGTTCCTCTAGTGTTTTCCTGTCCACCATGTATCTCCTAGCAATTTCTGTCATGCAGTCCATGATAAGTTATTAGGGTCTAAACAACCCTCTTCTTCTTGCCCAAGGTCTGGCAGCAGCACCCTGATTTAAAGCCTCTTTTACATACAGTATGATAATAGCAGCAGCAAGCTCTAAAATGTTTTTTCCTAAGTATAATCGAGCTGTAGCTCAAAAGAGTTTTGGTGTACTGGGCAAAATACTACTCTGAGTGTGCACGATTGCTTTATAGCTTCCTGAATAGCTCTGCCATATTGGATTGGTTAATTAGCATGTACTTCAGCTGTTTATGTTGTCATTAGCATATTCTGCTACTTCCCTCTGTTTGGCAGCTCTACACATCACATAGAGCCATTTAATGAATATAAAATAGTGTGCTATTGTGCAGTGCTGCCAACATAATAGCTACACGTTGTGTAGTTGTTAATGAATGTAGCCCTAAGTGTTTCCTCTTAAAGACTGTTTGGACCCAGCATTCCCTTCCACTGGATTTCCAGATTTCAGTACTGGGTTTTGTGAAGAGAGAAGCTCTTTGCTAGAGAGACCAGATTTCTCTGAATCCAGGCCTTCCTTTTTTCTCTCACATCCCCTGCTCAGTCTACAGCAGGAGATGCATCAGGTTTTGCACGGAGAGCTGTATCATGAGGATGAAATGCTTGGTCTTTGGAACAAACAAGACAGACCTAAAGCACATAAATGAGACAGAGATGTTAGCTGTGATTCAGCTATAGAATCTCTTCATCACCTGTGGTTATCAGGATCTTTGCAGGTAAATAAAAGCAACAACAAAGTTATGTGGTGCATAAACAGACCACACCATGTCTTACCCTCTGTGCAGACTGTCTATGGCAGCTTGGCAGCTCACATTGAAGCTTTGTTAAATTCTGTCAGTGCAAAATGTAGTGGTAAATAAACTAATTAGGACCAAGATAGGACCTCACAAGTGAAAATGAAATGGAGAAGACTTCCAGGAACTGATCCACTTGAGAGGAATGCCTCAAGTAGATCTGCTCATCTCCTTTTGAAATAGACAACTCAATATATTCTGTTCCACGATTCCTTAAAAGTAGGTCTGGGGGATAGATGCATTTCATTCTCATGGAGGGGGAATGTTTCTTTATGCATTTCCACTCTTTTCACTGATATCTAGGGTCATTCTGAAGATCCAGAAGGGCTCTGCAAGAATCATTGTGGTGATTCCCTTCTGACCCAGGCAACAATGTTTTTTTTTCTTATGGAATTACCTAAAAGCAATTACAATAAACTTCCTTACATATTGAAGTAATTCACATGAAACCAGGGGGCAGACCTCAATGGTACAGATTTTTGCAGAATGTCCAGATTTTTGCAGAATGTCCAGATTTTTGCCTCATATGTGTTGGTCTGTTTTCATAAGATCATGGTTTTCTGGCAAATTAATTGCTAATCATTGAAGACTGAAGTAAAAAAATAATGACAGACATTTGAGTTTCTGACTTCATACCCTTCAGAAAAATTTATGCTAATCCAAAACCTTTTATTCTATTAACTTTCTAAGTTTGTAAGAGCAATATTTAGAAAGTGTCCCCTTTTTGGGACTTTGTACTACTTTTATTTATGGCTTTGTCCAGATTTCTTGCTCTAAGAGGTTGAGAGGTATGTTTGATATGCCCCAGTATGAAACAGTTGTAACTAACTGCCTGGATGGTTTAGTTTTGATACTTTTAGGCATCTTTTTTTCTGAGGATGTGCAGTAGGTACTAATAAGGAATAAACCCTTTTCAAGTTAGGGGCAATCAAGGAATATGGACCACTGGTGTTACTAAAGTTGTGTGAGTTACTATCCTCTGGCCTGTCTTAGTCCTTTAGTAAAGTGTATTTGTCGTGCATTTCAGCATGTTTGCCCACGGATCCTCCATTTTCTAGTAAAGCTGTTCTTGAAAGGAGTTTTGCATTTAAGATCACGTATAATACAGATGGCACTCTGCTGGGATCTTATATTTGTGCTGGACAGGTATTATCTCTCTCCTTTTGAACCAGCTCATCAGGCTGTTTTTGGTTCATGATTTGGAACACTGTTTTCCAAATTGGTCTGACATCACTAGGAGAGCATCTGAGTTACAAGCACTCATGCTGAGTGAAACCTACTTGGTTTTCATTAGAGATAATGTTACCCTAAGAACAAATCTCTCGTTCATGTTAGCAGTAGTTTCAGAGTTTATTTGGAATCAAGCAGTCATTCCTCCTGTATTCCTTCCTGAACCTTAAAACCTGGGAGAAAGGATTGTCCATGCTCTGAATATGCACAGGTAACACGGGTATTACCTTGACAGAGATATGCCCTTTAAGAAAGCTGTAAAGCTGTGTATTTCATATGATGGGACAGGATGCAACCTGCAACAAAACTGACAATTTCCAGATGGCTGCACCTTGCTATTTATTTCTATTAATTCACAACATTGTAAAACCTTTCCAGGCAGGGTCAAAACACATTTTACCAGAGCATTGCTTTCTTCAATTGGTCATTGGAAAGGGGTGAACTCTAAAGTTTTCTAGAGACAGGTACTTAGCCTTCTGTACCTATGTTTACAAAGCAACTGGATACATTTTTTAGATTTTTAGATCTTAGGCAGGCTTTACTTGAATCATTCTCCAAGGTCTCCTGGACCTTCATCCTTCTTTCTCACAGTCTATTTAAGCTACAGTAATCTACCCATTATGCTGAGGCTACATCAATGATTTATGAAGAATGTATTTCAGTTGTATAAGTTGCACTTGCCATAGCAGATGTTCCATGTGTAGGTTCATAGATTCAAAGGAGGTTGCTAGTCTAATGGCCTTTACAAGCCTACCCATGTAAAAAACAGTGCAATCTAATTGACCATAGTTAGATGGCCATTGTTAGCAGAACAATTCTATGATCAGAACCAACTACTCATTTCCAAGAGGGACATAGGTGCTGTCCCCAGACTGAATTAATGGTCATCCATCCAAATGTCAAAGTTGTGCTTAAATAAGGTAATTGAGGAGCTCTGCTTTACATGAAGTGGGAGCTTATTCCAAAGGCGTGCCAATCTCTCGGAGCTATATCTGTCTCTCCATCATGTTTTGTTAATGTCACAGGCTAGGCTGAGAGCCCTGGAGTGAGTGAGTCTTGCCCCATTTGATTTGCTGATGTGCAGCATTTCTGTTACGGCAGAGTCAGAAAATGCTCTGTTGGCCAGGCACAGGCCACATCTCAGTAACCTGTATGATACAGAGTATAGTGACAAAGCTTTCAGTCTTTTCATGTATGATATGTTTTGGAGGCCCTGGATTCTCTTGGTAAAAAACCTCTATGGTCTCTCCAGTTGCTGCAGGTGTCTGGTGAGGTACATACAGAAGGGTTCATTGTACTCAATTAGTGGTCTGATAAGGGTTGAGTACAGCAGTTATAACCTCCTTAATTTTGGATGCAATGCCCTTATTTATGAAATGCCCAGTGTAGAAGGCTTTCCTTACCATTATGGACACATGGTGATCGAAGTTTAGATTGCTATCAATCTGTGTTCCCAAGTCTGACACCACCAGGTTTGAGCTTAGAGGGCTCTATCAGACAGACAATTGCTAATCTAGTGAACCTTTCTACTGCTTTTTACTTTCTAGTAAAATTCGATATACATATCCAGCAATGTATAAAAACAACCCTCCAGAAACTTGGTCTTCTCTGTCGCAACCAAAAATTTCATACACCCTCCTTCAAACCCTCCCTAGCTCAGTCACTCCTTCTACCCTGTCTTTTTTACACTGCCCCCATCCTTAGTAATTTTCAAACATCTCTTCTCTCCAAACTACAGCAAACATATAACAAAATAGCCAGATTTGCCTCCAGTCTTCCATACAAATCCCATCACTGCCTCACCCTTAAGACACTCCAGTGGCCTGAATTCCCTAAACAACTACTTCTTTCTCAAATAAATAGTGCATACCCTATCCTGAATGATCCCTCTTTCTGCTCCTCCATCTCTAATCTAATGTCCTACTATAACCCCCAATGCCACCTCCGTACTACGAGCAAACATCTCCTTGACACATACAAACCCAATAAAAACATTGGAAAGTCCCTTTATAAATACTCCATAGTCCATGCTTGGAACTTAGTCCCTCTCAATATAAGAAGCATTCCTCAAAAATACCTGTTCAAACAAGAACTTAAACTTTATCTACAAAAGATAGTCCTGTCCTTGTCAACCCCCAACTTGACTTATTCTCCCTTCTTATCTACATAATTTCTTTTTCCTCATATACCCTGCACTTTCTGTTACTTTTCTCCTCTTTTTCCTATGTTATGTTAGTACTATTACAAACAGAACAAGATGAAAGTTCTCTCTCAATGTCATTTGACATGGAAAGCCAAAATACTAGTTCTCTCACCCTGTTTTTGGTAGAATCAGTTCCTGGGTGGCCATGATGCAGGATTTTAATATACTCTTTTTGCAAGGATTTTGAAAGAATTACTTTTGGACCTTTCAAGATGATACCATCTTCCATCAAAATCTCATCTCTGTAAGGAGAATGCTGCTGCGCTTCTAGTCATAAGCAAGATTGCTTTGACGGCCAACCTCGATTGATAAAGTGGTTGAGCTTCTGGAGAACTGGATCTGAATGCTGTATGAGTTCTAAGCACATCAAGACACATGGAAGAAAAATGTCTTACTTCCATGACTTCAAAATCAGATTTCTCATTTTCATGCTGTTCAGAGTTTTTTTGGGGCTATTTGCATAAAGTATCAGCAAGATGAAGAAGACTGCCTTTTGTGTAAACCATGTGAAAATTGTACTTTTGCAATTTTAACATCATGCATTGCAATCTTATAGGAGCTGTGTGCCTTGGCTTTTTTAAAATAGTGACCAAAGGCTGGTGATCAGTCATGATTTGAATAGGTTAGCCATAGATATAATTGTGGAACTTCAAACATGCAAACACAATTGCAAAGAGCTATTTCTCTATCTGAACATACTGCATTTCAGTTTTACTTAGGGTTCTGGATGCATAGTCTGTTGGTCTACTCTTTTGAATGACTGCACCAAGACCAAACTTTGAGGTATCACAAGAAAGAGTTACAGGTTTGTGGACATCATAATATTTTAAGGTGGGTAGACTGGCAATTTTCTGTTTCAGGAACTCACATGCTCTTTGGTGTTACTCCAACCAGGTCCAGGTTACATCTTTTCATGTCAGCTCTCTTAGCGGTGCTGAAGGTGCGCTCCTATATGGAATAAACTTGCCCAAATAGTTGACAATGCCAAGAAAACATTTTAAGGAAGTGACATTGTCTGGAGCTGGCATCTCAAGAATTGCTGTTTGCTTGGAAGGATCTGGACATAAGACTGAACTAGTAAACAAATGACTGACATAAGTAACTTCTTGTTGCCTGAATTTGCATTTCTGAGGATTCAAGATTCAGCTCAAGATTCAGCTCACAAGCGTGTTCCAGAACTTTCTTGAGGTTTCTATCATGTTCGCCTTCACCATTACCTCCTACAAGAATATCATCTACTTTAATAGGACATGAATAGGCAGAAAAAAATTGTTCCATTGCACGTTGAAAGAATTCACTGGCAGAATTTATCCAAAATGGCATTCTCAGAAATCTGTACCTACCAAATGGTAGCAATGAAGATTTTCAGTCAAGCAAAATATGCCAAAATGAACTTTTTGCATCTAAGACAGAAAAAAATAGTGACATTAGGCATAAGAGCAGCGACTTCATGACTTCTTTGACTGTACGTATTGGATGATGTCGTTTTAGTGCTTTGTTCAAATCTCTTGGAGCAATACATATTCTGTTATGATCTGAGCTTTTATTATGAGCTACCACCATGGAGGATACCCATTCAGTTGGTTCATCTACTGGATAAATTACTCCTAAACGCAGCAATCTGTCTAGCTTAGCTTTGACTCTGTTCTGCATGGATACTGGAACTTTCAGTGCGGGTCTGATAACTGGGCTTAATTCATGGTCTAATTTCATGGAATACACAGCTGGGTGTTTGCCTAATTTGTCTTTGAAAAGATCAGCATAGTCAGAAAAAATAGTTTGTGCAAAATATTTGTTGTTACACATGCTTACATGGTGAACTTCTCTACTGAATGAAAGCAGTCCCATTTTCAAACTGTCTCTGAGGCCAAACAATGACTGTACATGCCTCTTGACTACCTAAAATTGCAAGTCAAAGCTGTTCCCAGCAGAATAACATGAAAGCACTACTGAGCCTTCGGTTTGAATTTATTCACCACTATAAGCAACAAGTTTCACACACTTTGCCAGATCAAGCTTCTCACAAGCATTAACTTTGGCAAACATTTCTGCTGACATAACATTGCACTTTGAACCAGTATCAGTTGTGAGCTCTACAGGTCTTCCATTAATCAGAACAGTACAAACTACTTCATTCTTTGTCCACAAATCTACTGCATTGACTGTTTCACCAAGCACAGACACACCACCAACATAAAAAGTAGGGTCGCAGCTCTCTAATTGATCAGCTTGCCTCTTTGAATGCTCTCTTTTAATAAAAGAATGTGCCCCTTTAGATTTATAGAACCTTTTGAAATGATTCGACTTTTTACATGTGTGGCACTGCTGACCAAAAGTTAAGCACTTTTCTCACTTGGGCTCATGATCTCCCACACAATTATGACAATTAACAGTAAAGTTTGGCAATGCAGCTAACTTCATTGGTTCATGGTTGGTGTTAGAGTTGGAAGCAACAGTAAGTCCTTTTGATTTATACTTTCATTTTATCTTAGTTTTATGCACACTATCAACATTAACACTAGAAGGCACTGGAAGCATGCATTTCTCATTTGTAAGCATATACCTGTGCTTTTATATTCCTGTGCTTTTCTGTGAGCTCATATATCTGACAAATCTCTATGGCCTTATTCAAAGTTAAATCAATGTCTCAAAGCAAAAATATTTCTCACTGCATCATTTTTAATACCACACACAAGCCTGTTGTTTATCAACTCATCTCTTAGATCACCAAATCTGCACGTTTTTGTTGTTTCTCAAATCAATTATATAGGGTGCAAAAGTTTCACCAGGCTATTGATCTCTTGTATAAAATATGTGCCTTTCCATTGTAATACTCATTTGGGGGTTAAACATTTCTCTAAATTTACATTTTAAGCACAAAAGGTCTACCCGGGTTGCAGCCGGTACCACAATATGGTGGTTCCCCCTCTCCTGCATACACAACTGGGGCATATACAAATTAACGCTCCCTTTCAATGGCTTCTGAACCAGCTATGTTAAGCATAATAAATGCCTTTGTACATGCTTCTTTGTCAGAAAAAGCAGCCTGTATGAAAAAATCGCATTCTTGGTCAAACACTCAGATTTTCAGCCACATTATTATCAAATACAAGTGGACCAGGTCTGCAAAATCCCTCTGCCATGCCAACAAAATGCTCTTGTAATTATGTATAAACAGACACCAGGTACATGAAAAATATTTCAACTACACCATAAACTCTTTGAAATTACCATTTTCTGCGAAATAATTGTACTGTAATACTGCACACACTTGCAAACACTTTGCACACTTCCGATACTTTGAATAACTTTAGTTAATATGAAAAAATGCACATAGCAAAAGAATGCAGTCAATTTCTCTTTTTACACATTTTATGCAGTTTGGAAGTTATTTCAAGCATTTTTGTAAGCATTTTGAGTATTTTTATCACTACATCATAGTTTCAAACATTTTGTTTAATTAGAAAGCCATTTTGAGTGGTTTTAATGCTCTGTTTTATATTTGTTGAGTAAAAATCATTTGGGGGTCTTTTAGTAGCTGGATTTAAGTTTCTGACCTGTTTGCAAGTTGTTTGAGCTTTGGATGATCCACTTCTGTGTATTCATCCAATTTAAACTGTCTGCCTCATGGCCTTGAAGAAGTTTTACTGTGGATCCTATTCTGACACCATGTCACTCGTCTTGTGTATTCAAATAAGACGATGAGGCTGGGTGTTCATTAAGTCTTTTATTACATACAAACACATCAGGATGGAGAACAAAAACATTAAACTTAAATGGACTGAGTATCTACTACACACATGCATGCTTACACCTTGGTTGCTCACTACAAAAATGGCATTCTTGCTAGCACGTGCTCTGTATTTATATGTACATGACCATAGACTGGAATAGCTCTTAAAGATACATGCACACTCTGATTTACAGAGCTGATGTAGTTGTTTTGCAGATGGAACTTAACACATTTTATCAAACCTCTAGGTATATTTTCATGGCCTGCAAAATTGGTATTTTCAATTTTGGAAGCTGCCAAAAGGACTTTGTCCAAAATGACTTCCGGGGGGGAGGTGTGAGAGGAAATGGGGTGACAGAGGGGAAGAAGGGAGGGAGAAAAAAACTACCATAATGAACTGTATTTTTAAATGTATGTATAGAACTGTATATATTATTACTGCACTTTCTTACTCAAATACATTATATTTTCTGTTTTACTACTGTACACTCTATATATTGTACACTTCTGTAACTTCTCATCATATTATGCTATGATATACTATTGTTTGCTCTATTAATTTGTACTCATCTCTGAATTTTGTATTTTTATCATATATGTAGAGCTTTTGTATTTTTTTTTTATTGTCATGTATATGGAGCTTTTCTCCCTGGATCTCTGCTGAAAACGGGCACCTGATTGCCCAGTCAGACCAACTCAGTAATCAAATATAAAATAAATAAATAAAATAAGTAAGTTGGAAGGTAATTTGTCCACAAGAATATTAGTATTGTTGGAGTCAATGAAGGAAGTACTATTAGAGGTAAGTTCAGTACTGAATTATTAGTTAGGCTTCCAAATATAGCTGGAAAGTCTTTATGGCTTTCTTATAAATTAGTTGCAGCCCTTCATAGCCAGTCTTGCATTTCCTAATTTGTAAGTTTGAGGGACATGCTAGTTTTAAATCCCATTTATAATGATGAAGTGGGAGTCTTTTAGAGATAGCCAGCAGCTTTCTTTTATTTCTTAGTGTTTCTTTATGTAGGATTGCCACTATATGGGTTTAGTTGTAAACCTGACATTTTTCTTAAGCCATACTGGTACAGATGCCTAAGCACATCTATCCAAGATGTAATAAAAAGCAGCAGAGGGGGAGTCTCAGGTACAAGGTTTGGTGCACAGCTATATCATTTGTGATTATTAATAAGCCTGGTTAGTAGCAACTAACTCTTTGGAGAAAAATCCCAGAATGTAGAGAAGTTATTAGGGACTGCAAAGCAGGTTTTCAGGGAGGACGTCACAGCAAGATGATGAAGTTTGACTACAAAGATGGAAGCAAGCAGTGGGCTAGTGGCATGGCAAAATGACTCTTATTTCAAGATCAAGAAGATTAACACCTCTGATGGGCAGGGGAACAATTTGTTCTGGTGTACTGGCATTTACAAAGCCCAGAATTCTCTGAGAATATGTGTTGATGGTAGTACATGTTTGCCAGCTTGTTTGAGGAGAGCTGATTGCACCCAGAAGAACCATGCTAATTTGGATGGATCATTTCTCTATCTGGTTAAGTTATGGTGCAAGCTTTAAAGGGGGTCATAGTTGAGTTTTTTTAGTTGGCCATAATGTGGTAATGAATTGTGTTTAATGTAACTACAATGTAGTTATAGATTTGCATTATGCAAAGTCTGCTGAGAGACAGCACTTGCTGGGAAATCTGAATGCAAGACAAACATTGCACCCTGGGGATGAGGGAATGCTATCACTATACTGGAGCCATGTTTCCGTAATCAAACAAATGCTGATGAATTCAAGGGTAAGGAACTCCTCAAGTTCAGTGATTTTGTAGTTTAGGCTTTTGGTACTCAGCAGTGCTGCATTTGATATGTTCCAGATTTAAATTAGTTGCATTTGTACTGGTAATGGTTTAATAGTGATTTTACAATGAAGTGCTTTTATTTGCACTAGGGGCCCACAGTTGTGGCTCTTTCACTTGTGCCAGGGTGTCCCTGTCAGTTTGAGGAATAACAAATGCAATTAGAATCTCTGCTGAAAGGTCTTGTAACTTGTAGAACATGCAGCTGCATTTATAACTTTTACAATTTCCATTGTTAGATTAGAATGTGCAAAGAAATTCATTTTATGCATTGTTTTATGCCTGTTTATGCATTGTTTTATGTCTGCTTTGTGAAGACTATAGTTCTAGAAGTATTCCAATGAATGCTTTATAGTACACTTGGCTTGGTGAAGGGGGCTTTAAGCTTCTAATTTGCTCAGACTACTAGGCAGCAAGACATTTTCCTGTAGACATATTTGGTTTGGAGCACATGGCTGAAGTGAAATTCAGCTGAAGCAATATACGGCTGTGAAAAATTCAGTGTGTCCAGACAGTAGCACCTAGCAGCATGCCTACAGCTTCAATAACCAAGTACATGGGGGTATGGTGAAGTAATGTGTGTTGTGCTTGACTCACAGAACAATGGTGCCACAACATGGAAGAAATCTTGCATGCTACTGTAATCACATTTGTGCTTCACTATGTGTTTTAGGAAATGTACCTGAGACACTGTGAAGGGGTGTCACAGTCCACACACACCATTCATAAAGGCTTTGCTCATTGTACTTGGCATTTTCACTGTTGCTGATGTGCCCAGTAGACATCCTGCTGATCATGCCTGCTATAGTACCTGCTGTTTGTATGTGCCTTGGGGGCCATGGACATTATCTCCCCTCCCAGTTCATTTCGTTATTGAAGCTGTGAGCATGGTGCTGCATGCTTCTCTGCACCCACAATGAATTTCTGATAGACATACTTTGCATCTGAATTTCATGTGTCCCCAACCAAATGTATGTGCAGAGAAATGGCTCACTGCCTAACAGCCTGAATCCATTGCTAACTCATAAGTATGGAGGTATTTTTACAGCTATTCCAGGACGTAGTGAAAGGGAGCATTATCTCGCCTAAATTTCCAAGTTGTATAACATTTCTGGCTCCACTGTGCTTTCACAATATGTGTAACAGCCTACGCCAGCGAACCTTATATTTTGCTCATCATTTATGTAAAACAGCTGCGTATCTTCTGTAGAGACATTGTACAGCAATTGCATAATTGTTCTATACTTGTATTCATACATCTTTGGAAAAGCCCACATATCCAGGCTATGTTTCTGCAGGAGGAAAACAGAAAGTGCAACACATGAAAATTGTACTGTAGTTCTTCAATACATTTTTGCTGCTTGCTTGAGAGTGCTGGTTGCTTGAGTTCCTGTTAACTGAGAGTTTACTGTACCCATGTCAGTTGCAAACATTGTGCTGTGTGCACACATACATTAATATTAAATCACATCATATTAATCAATAATTTATTGAATACAGTGACATTTCCCCTTTTCTTATACACCATCCATTTTACCTGTCTGATTTGCCTGGTTAAGTATCTCTGCATCCTTTGCTACCCTTAAAGCTGGTAATGTTTATAAATCAACGAGCTGCAGAATACTCAGTGTAAGGTGTAACTACTACTTTGTACAGCAGAAGTAACACTTTATTGTTCATACTGCTGATAGTTCTTAATGTATTCTTAATAGCTATCACCCAAAATGATGTTGAGATTCAAAGACAAGATAATTGGCTTTAATAACTGTCTATGTAGCTGTTGTCATTCTAGGGGGATCCAGTTTGTTTCAGCTAGGGTTGAAATGGCTGACAAGCCTTTCTGCTTTGCATGGGATGGTCTACACCTCTTTCACCAAGGGTTTTACATCATGGCTAAAGCCTTTGCTGTCCCATTGTGCCTTTTTAGTCAGAGTCCAATGGACATTCCAACCCAGTAAATTCTAATTTGGAACACAATTATGTGGCTGTAGTCACTGCCAGGATTCTTAAAAAAAATGGTAAGAAATGAGGCGATCCTGCAGCTTGAACACATTCATATATATGTAGTTACAGCAACATGGTTTCAGAGCATTGAAAGCTCTCCCTCAATTTCTGGGTATAATGACTGTGATGTTTTTAGATCTACTGGCAACTGTGGGGGAGTATCAGTGTTTGACAAGGATATCATCGCCTACAAACAAATTCCTTGGGATGCCAGGTTTGAACTTGTAGAAGTCCAAATCACCATTAACAAGGTTAATTACAACTTCATAGCCAGCTATAGAACACACTGTATGTCCCCTTTGGAGCATGACAGGTATCTTAGTGCATTAGCCGTAATTCCCGTTAAACCCAAGACCTTTCTACTGGGGAATTTCATCTCTCCATTAATAAGGAGGCTGACCTATATTGTCAATAGTCGGCATGCTCAGCACTGCATTGACATTATAAATATTAACTCTCTTTTACAAATAGTTAACCATCCTACTGGGGGCCCCAGTATCCTTGATATAGTCCTCACAAATATGGCCACTTTTTACACAGCTCCATATTTAACATCATGCCTTGTTAAATGAGACCAGAATTTAATGACCTTTTCCTTTAAAACTGGTGGTATTTCCCCTGTAAATACATTGGGGGTTTAGGGACTTATTAAAAGCAATCCTTCTTCAGTTACTAAATGACCTAAATAAATTCCACTGCAATCCTCCTCTGAAGGATCCCATTGTTAAAGCTGCTACCTACTCCTCTGACTTCTACTCCCACTTAAACAGTTGTATTGATAAAGCACTTACCACCTGTATCAAATAATGAGACATTTGAAAACAAACCGCTGTGGTAGAATACAAGTATAAATAAATTATATAACAACATAAAGAAACTGCTTAATGTTTATGAGAGGTGTCATTCTACCTACCTTAAAACACACTTAAACAAAAAAGAGCTTAAGAGAATCATTAGGAAGTTCAAATCTGAGTATGAACTTAAAATAGCCACTACAACCAAAAGTTGCTCAAATATTTCTTTAACTGTATTAGAAAACTGAGAAATAACACCCAACAAATGCCATGTCCAACCTAGAATTGATGGACATGCTCCACCTAAAGAAAACCTTATCCCCTCGAGCCACACGCTCTAGGGATCTAAACCTCACCACAACAATAAATGGGACATGCTGGAAGGATAGATTCCTGTCCCAGAGACTTTCCATGCTTTGGAACAAGATTCCAGTCTACATTAGGCAGAGCTCCTCGCTAACACTCTTCAAGAGAAACCTTGATAAGTGGATGGGAAACAGAAAGTTTACCTTGGGGATCACTTCAGTGGCTCTGCTGGACAGAGACACAGGGAACTAATCTAAGGGGGTGGCAAAAGCCAACACATTCTGGCTAGGCTTATAATTGCCTTCGGGTAGATAGCCTAGTACCTACCTATGAACCTATAAGCTAGTTTACAATAATGCTGCACTCTCTGACCCAAAAGTAACAGCTAATATCCTAGCTAACAAATCTAGTGCAAATTTTACTCCATCCACAGTTACAGCTATTTGACATATTCCACAGTCCTGGCCACCTGTTTGATTACTGTGGAACAAGTTCTCTCAGCCCTGTCAAAAACTAAGAATACCTCAAAATGGGTCTTGATAACAAACCATGTGGCCTGATTATTAGTGGCAAATATGGCCTTTATGAAGTGCTACTTAACCTCTTTAATCTAATCCTCTTCACTGGTTACATTCCTGAAGCCTGGGAAACAGCTACTGAAATGCCATTACACAAGAGTGGTCCAACCACGGACCCTGGTAACTATAGCTACATTAGTCTCCCTAGTATATGTAAAGCTATGGAGCACATCATATCAGACTTCACTAATCTGGATATGGAACTATCTTAACTCCAGACACTTATCAGTTTGGCTTTGTCAAAGGAAGGTCTTGCTTCTTTAACCTCATTAATTTCTTTGAATATGTAACTAAAGCAGCAGATAGTGGTTATGTAGTTTGTACACATATCTGGACCTGGATAAGGCCCTTGACACTATTTACCATGCAGGCATTATTGATAGACTTGCAAATCCAAATATAAATCCTTATATTGTGTGGTGGATAGCTAACTGGTTGGCTGACACAGCCCATTTGGTTAGACTTGCCGGTGCCAGTTTTGAAAGCCAGAAGGTTACCAGTGGTGCACCACTGATCTCATGTTTAGGCCCTCTTCTGTTTGGCACATATTTTGCAGATGTTCAGGCTAGTACTCTTGCCCTGGCCTATGGTTAACTAAGTTTGCAGATGACTGTAAATTAAGTGCTGTTATCTGATCTTCATCTGACTCACAATTGCTCCAACATGGGTTGCACCATGTCAACATTTATTGCAAGGACAATGTTCTGAAATTAAATGTAAAAAAAAAAAGAAAAAAGTAGCCTAGTTCATTTTGTAAACAAAACAGGTTCACTTACCATATAGGAGATGCAGACGTCCAATCAGATACTATTATAAGGGATCTAGGTACTCTTGTTGAGATTCCTTATCTTTTTACCATCATGTCTGCATTGTCGTTCACAAAGCCTTCTTGCTTCCATGGTAGTTCACAAAGCCTTCAGTCTGATTTATTTAATTTCCAAAGGCATTCTCCTCAAGATCCAAAGATATTGTAATACCCCTTTACTCACCTTTTATCAGACCCATTATTGAATATCATGCCCCCTTTGGCATGTATTTGCCTGAACATTATAAGACATTTTGAGAGACCTGAGAAATTCATAACTAAAAATATCAGTGGCCTTAACAATCCTAGTTATCAGGGGAAAGTGGTAACCCTGTCTCTGTACTAAGTCTCTTACAGACTCCTTCATGGAAATCTGTGTCCAGCCTTTTGAGCCATAAAATATACAACCCTATTTGAACTCCTACTACTTTGCAGAACTAATGCTACCTTAAATACATGATTAAAGGAAACAAACCTTCATCAGCAGATAAATAAGACATGACATGATAGATTTATATCCCAGCGTATCCCTCACCACTGGAACAAACTTCCATTACAAACAACAGAGTAGCACCCCTGCCACCTTCAAGGTAAACCTTCATAACTGGAAAGGCAGTATCAAATTCTTCCCCGGTATTTCTTGATTTGCCCTTCTTGAATCTAGAAGGAATTTTTCAATAGGGTTTTTTGACTAGGTTTGAAATGGTCTACAGATTGATTATCTCACACTTTCATATGAACCCATGAACCTGTGAACCTTTCTTTATGTTTGCCCTCACATACTGTATGCTTCAAATTTAAATTCTTCATAAATAACTAGTCCAAGGTATCTAATATTAGTTTTCTCTTGTGGAATGTTACTGTTGAATGCATGGGTTAATAGGAATTGTTATTTCCAAAGTGGATCACCTTAGATTTCTTTAGATTCAACTCCATATTATTATTTTTTGTTCAAATCTCTAGATTACCCAGAAAAATTGGAGTTTAAATTGAAAGTATATGTTAGAAACTATCAATCCCACCTTAATATCATCTGCAGATTTACTGCACTAAATTCTATCCTTCTTAGGGAAATCTGACACATAAATAGTAAACAATTTTGAACCCAGTATCAGTCCCTGAGGAACGTCCACCTCAGTTTTTTAACCACTTTGCTGGACATTACTAATATTGACCATGCAAGTTCTACCATCTAACCATTTGCCAATCCATCTTATAATACAGTTATTAATCTTTCTTTCTCTGATATTACTTAAAATGCTATCATGAACCAAAAAATCAAAGGCCTTTGTAAGGTCCTAATACACCACATCCACCATTAATCCTTGATCCACAACTTCTCAAACCAGTTCATAAAAACTAATGAGGTTAGTTAAGCAAAAATGACCTTCAGTAAATCCATGCTGTCAAATCCTACAAATGAAAGTTCAGTGAAGAGGCTACTAATGGTTTGTTTAAAACCTTTCCTGATACACAGGAAGAGTGATTGGATGATAAATATCAATCAAAGTTGTTAAACCTACTTTAAAGATAGGAACCACAAGTGCCTCTCCCCACAGTGGAGGAACATATCCACAGCTAGGGGAATTCTGATACAAATGCTGTAGACACGGGAACATATGACTAGTTATTCTCAATAAACAAAACCTGAGAAATCCATCTGGCTCTGCTGCAGCAGCAGGGTTAATAGTTTTAAGAACTTTCTGTGCAAATTCTATGGAAATAGCCAGACAAACATCTACACTTGAGCAAGCCTCTGAAGTCACATCACTGTCACATACTGTTTCACTGCAAATATTGGGTTGGTTGTGCTGTAGCTGATCTCCATCCAAACTGCTCATCTTCCATCTTCCATTCTACTACTCTGTGTATTGATTTATCAATCACCCCTTCAAGTACTTTCATGCAGTGTGACAGGAGTCTGATACCTTTGTATTGCCCACAGCTGTGAATGTTTCCTTCATTCTTGTACACTTGCATGAGAATGGCTTATTCTCCAGTCATCTGAGATATATCTTTTTCTCCATTCTATTTTGAATAACCTCAGAAGCTGTTTCTCACCTAACTCACCCAACATCTAAACCATACCTTCTACCCCTTCATCTGAGCCTGCTGCTTCCTGTGACTTCATTGTCCTTATCACTGTTATTCTAGGGGGGCTGTTCTTTTTCTTCTTCTTTTTTCACAGTCTAGGCATGGGACAGTGCAGCTTCTGTGGGGTTCTTCATTCAGTGCTCCTTTCGTAAGTATTTGATGTTCTTGTGACTGCTGAACACCTTGTGGTTGGCATCCCTTATGAAGGATGCATGATGACTATCTTCTTTATATTCTGTCTTTGCCTTATAGCCTGATAGAGCTTCTTTGTGGCATCTGCTAAGTCACTTTTCTAAAACTGGTACAGTGTGTCTGACACCTTGTTCTTTACTATTGTGACTGTTCTGTTCGCATCTTTGTTACCCAGCCAGTATTTACAGATATCACTCATTTTGCATCTCAAAATCCCTTTGTTCTTTATCAAGAAGGGGATTTTACACAAGTTTTCGTCATACTCTGATGCATAAATTCATAATAATTAACGTTGTTCTACATTTCACAAACACTGTATGCTCCAAATCATTAGATTCTGTTGTGAATCAAAGTGCACAAGGGTCTCTCACTCCAGGGATCTTGACCTAGCCTTTGACATAAACAGGTCAAGCTGAAGAGATCTCTCAGAGACTGCCACTTCTCTGGAACAAGCTTCCAGTTCATGTGAAACAGAGCCCCTCCCTGACCCTCTTTAAACTCAACCTAGATCAATGGATGGGTGTCTGCAAATTCACTCCAGCGGTGGCGGCCATGTCCCTCCTGGACAGAGGAAGTTGGTATTAACTACCATAGATCCTTGCCTCTGTGAAGTTCTCTCACCTAACCACTAACAATTAGGGCAACTCGGGATAAATATGGCTAGGCTTATAATGGCTCTAGAGTCATTAGCCTAGTAACCTTGTATGAACCTATGAACCTATTACCAGTCTCAGGTTTTATGTCTCGTATAGTCTGCCCATGTATCAGACTGTATCACACATTTTGCTGAAGAAAAATGGACAAGTATGATTGCTAGACCTTTCTGTCCTGGTCCGATCTGTAAACAAACTTTCTCCAGTAGGATCAACTTAGTTAATAAGATAGACTTGTTTCTATGCTCTCCCAGATGAAAAGTCATTATATGTCTAAACAAGGTGATGTAACAGCTAAAACAGTTAAAACTCCAGAACAGATCATTTACCATACATTGTGGAGTCCAAATGCATATACTTTGCATTTGTGAAAAACTGAACAGAACTCTACATATAAAGGGCAGTTGCCGCAGCTTATGAATTGTAACTGCTTCGAGGGTCACAGAAACCAATGTAATGGCCTCATGTTACCCTAAAATAGATGTGTAAGTGCCTAGATGTTCTGTTTCAAATATTAAAATAAAATAATGATTAGAAGGGTGAAAGAAGAAGCAAATGACTGAGTAACTGCATACAGATTTGCACATAGAGTAAGCTTCAGTAAGAGAGCAGTAAGTGAAAAGAAGTATTTTTTCACATTTATCATTTTAATGAAAATGTTTTATGTATCTACAGAATAGCATCTTAAGTAAAGCTTTAAATTTACAATTTCTTGTGTGGTTTCTGGCTCTTTTGAAATCAGATAATGGATGGATATGATGAAATTTCCTTTTGCCTTTTTTGTGTTTGTTTAGGAAATAAAACAGAAGCTTGTTCCCTGGAAACAGATAACTGCATGGCTAAAAGAAGCATGAGTTACTCATTTTGCAGTCCAGTTGGGTATTACATAAATTCTGATAAGTGAAGATCAAGCAAGCACACACTCAAAGGCTATCTGAAATGAAGGCAGAAACTCCACCTCCCTCTTTGAAAAAGAGATGCTGAGGATGTAAATGAGATCTAAGGTATCACAAGCAGCACACAAAAACTATTACATAGTAGACTGAGTCTATAAACTATATTTAATTGTTTTTTTCTGGTACACCCCAGTACTTTGCAGGTCTTGATTGTTATTAACTACTCAGTTGGTATGCTGTGGGGAAAAATACTAGTTTAAATATAATAACAGCAGTACTTGTCTGCTCCACCCTTGGTATTTATTCACTTGTTGTTTATCTTTTATCATAACTTTGTCTTGTACAGTCATATGAGCTAAGTTACCACATTCCTTAATCATCCCTCTCTCTCTCTCTCTCTCTCTCTCTCTTTCTGTTGCATGACATGCACGTGGCAGGTCTTGTGTGATAAAAATAAATTGATTCTTAGTCACTGAAGGTTTCATAATGGTATCTTCCAGAATGTGCAGTAAGTCCATGATGCCTGAACTGCTTTGCTGCAGCATTTTGAAAAAAAAAGAACTGAATTCTTTGTTGAATATGTAGTCATTTGACTCCATAGGCATCTGTTATGCACATTTATATAACAACTCAGTTAATTTATTTTCTCAGCTATGTAAAAATAACATTTTAACAAATATTATATGTTTGTTTTGTAATTTATAATAAATATACTAAGGTCTGGGATATAGTACACTTTAAGATCTTGGAGGAGCATTTTATTATTTCTGTTTTTATTTAACTGTGCAACAAATAGACTCCTGTGCCTTATTTATAATATTGACGTGTTTAACTCTCTCTGTAGGCAGTCTTTCACTCACCATTTTTATAGAGTCAATGTTAGAAAAAAAAAACTTTGAACTGCAGCAAGAAAATTTAGTTTGGGGTACAATGATCTTATTTTAGCCCCCTCCCCAGTAGTAGTAGTAGTAATAATAATAATAATAATAATAATAATAATAATAATAATAATAATACTAATAATTGTTGATTTTGCAATATAATACATGATTTGATCAGCATAACACTTGGAAAGAAAAAAATGTAATGCAGTATGGTTTCTATCTGTTCAGGTGTAAACAAGTAGGCTGTTTTACTACTCAAGTGCAAAAGCTGACAGAGGAATGACCTTGTTGAACACAGATGGGTGAAGATGAACCCCCATATGACTGATGTTTATACAAAATCACTGCTAGTCTAGGTTCTGTCTGCTAGCAGTTATTACTTTCTTTTGAGAGATTTCTTTTTCAGTCTTTCATGCTTGTGCACTGCTAATTTGGTATATAAATTCTGAAGGGTGTAGGGGGCTGGCCACAACATGAGAGGTACAGAAGGGCTTGTCTTGGTGCAAATAAATGCTTACATTTACTTTTTTCATTGGTAAGTTTGCTCCTTGTCAGGTTGTGATTATAATCATAATAGATGCAATATTAATATTTTAATTATGACAAAACTTTTTAATGGAAATGTTTAAAAAATACTTCTGAAGTGCTATCCAAGAAGAAGAAACTGCACCCAGACTTTTCCCTCTACCACACATAACCAGACACTTGTCACTGAAGCCAAAAGCAATGCTTTCTAAACAGAAGATGCATGCCAGTGCTCCCAGGCTCCAGCTTCCCACTGAAGCAAACTCCAGCAACAGCAGCTTGTGAAAGCTGATCTTATGTTTTATTAATCAGTTCACATTATAGTAAAGTACCGCATTCATCATCATCAAAAAATGCAGTACATTTCCTGGTGCTATGGTTCTGCTGCCCTTTCATTTAACAACAAATCCAACCTATTAGCAAATGACAACTTTAGATGGCACTGTACAAGCACATACACTCGTGCATGAATCATGCCATTCCAAACAGAACCAAGATGGTCTCCTCCAAAAAAGGAACCCAATCTGGTGGTCCACTGCCATAAACAAACTATACAACAGAAGGAAGAAACTGTTGCAGAAAAGAAGAAAATACTAGGATGCAAAAAACTCCCTCACCAGCCTCGGTAAGAAGCTGAGATCCCTCATAAAATCCTCAAAAGCTAGTTACAAAAATAAAATGGCCAAAGATTCCAAAGACAACCACAAGGCATTCTATAGTTATGTCAAGAATCTAAATGGCAATGCTCAGATCTGCTCTGAGCTACAACAGAATGGCATTAAATATACTGATCCCAAGGATACTGCCAATATCCTGGCAGATCGATTCAGTGCCAACCTCACCCCCCTCTCACAACCTAAAGGGCCCATCTCAATACTAAAAGATTGCCGAATTCCAGTAATCACGGCACACTGGTAAAAAACACACTCTCCAAAGCTAAGAGTACAGCATCCATGGGACCAGATGACATCCTGGGCTGTGTACTACATGAACTACAAAATGAACTGGCACCTCACCTAAGTGTCATGTTTAATCATAGCTTCACCTCAGGCTTTGTGCCCAGTGAGTGGTGCACAGCTACAGTTATCCCACTCCACAAGGGGGGATCCACCTTGGATCCTGGGAACTACCGCCCCATCACTCTGATGATTCTGATCTGCAAAGCCATGGAACGTATTATCATGGAACTTATAAACAAAGACATTGGCAACCTTCAGACACTAGATCCCACCTAGTTTGGGTTCGTGAAGGGCCGATCTTGTCTCCTCAACCTGACTAACTTCTTCGAATCAGTCTCCAGAGCCATGGATGAGGGTAAGGCTGTCCACACAGCCTATCTGGACCTCACCAAGGCCTTCAACACCATCCCCCACTCTGGAATCATAGATAAACTTACTATGCTGGGCATTAATCCCTACGTCACTTGATGAGTTGCCAACTGGCTTACTGACAGAACCCACACTGTAAAAGTAGCCGACTCAAAATCCAGCTCCAGACAAGTGACAAGCGGAGTACCTCAGGGTTCAGTCCTGAGACAGCTTTTGTTTGGCATCTACTTTTCTGAAGTACCGGCCAGCACTAAGGGACTCTGGCTAACAAAGTTTGCTGATGATTACAAACTGGGAGCCATTATTGAATCCCCAAGTGATGTGGATATTCTACAAAAGGGCCTTACAGAAACAGATGCTTGGTGTCAGAGCCATGGGCTCAAGCTGAATGACAACAAATGTATAGTTATCCCCTTTGGGAAAAACCATGTACCCATGAATTACCACATAAGTAGCAGTACACTAAACACCGAAAGTGTGATAAGGACAGTGGTCTCACCTTTGATAACCACATAGCCACAACAGTCAGGAAATCCTTCTAAGTGGCACACCTTATCACTAAGGGCTTTTCATCCAGAAAAAAGGAGGTCATTGTCCCACTATACTCATCCCTCATTAGAGCCATTATAGAGTACAACGCCCCATTTGGTATGTACCTCACAAGACATCTGCAACAACTGGAAAGGCCACAGAAATACCTCATTAAAAGTATCACAGGCCTAAAGCAGGTGCCCTGTGCTGACCATCTAAAAAAACTCCACCTATACTCTGTCGCATATCGCCTAGTCAGAGGGGATCTCTTCTTAACATACAAGGCCATGTCAAACCCAGTGCTGTTGGACATGCTACACTTAAAGAAATCCCAATCCCTCAGAGGCACACGCTCCAGGAATCTAAACCTGGTCATCACAATGATCAAAACATGCTGGAGGGATAGGTTCCTGACCAAGAAACTCCCCATACTCTGGAACAGACTGCCCATACAAGTCAAGCTGAGCACCTCTTTGGCCTTCTTCAAAAGGAACCTTGACGATTGGATGGGAGATAGGAAATTCACCCTGGGGATCACATCAGTTGCCCTGCTAGACAGGGGACCAGGGAAGTAAATATTCTGGGAAGAAATAGCCAGGGAATTGTTATGGCTAGGCTTGTATAGGCCCTAGGGCCAATAGCCTAGTACCAACCTATGAACCTATGAATAAGTTGCTTCTTACTCTGACTTTCATAAAATTATATCAAAGATGAGATAAAGTTATTTTTGCAAATTAGCTTTGTTTTGGACTCTGGCTTAGGGATAAAAAGAAGAAGCTTGAAGAGTGCACTAAAGCAAGGAACCACTAAAACCACTGTGTAACCTAACCAAATGAACAAGTAACAATATAAATAGTGACAACTTAAGTAAGAATAATAATAGATAAATAGCAGTTTATCCCCCCACATACATGCACACACTTCCATGCATGTATGTGCATAGCTTCCCTGTGTTTTTCTGGAGCATGATGTCTCATAAATCATCTGCACATTTCTGTTACAGTGAAACGACTGATGTCTCAAGAACACAGTACACTGTTTTGGGGAATTTTTCCCTTTCCCAATGTTGTGCAACCTTGGTACTTGTATATGTAGGTGTCTGAGGAGTGAAGGGCACATATTTTGAGCTGTACTTTTATTTTATGGTCAGTAGGAAGCTTTTAAGTATTTGAAATTAAGAATTATAGTTATGAAGGACTGAGCTGTGATGATGCACACACACACACAGACATACACACACACACACACACACACACACACACACACACACACACACACACACACACACACACACACACACACACACACTGTGCTGTAGCTGTAACAAATAAGATAAGCACACCTTCATCCACACAGAGCTTGGACATTACATGTATGTTAAATAGAATACTGAAATAGATGCTGGTGAAATTCCTTTCATTTTTTATGAAGAGATCTGTTTGTGCTATAAGCCAGTGGAATGGTGATACAAGAGGATGAAGCATTGCAGTAATGGATGAAAAAGGAAACAAAAACAGTGATGTGATTTCTATGCAGAATCTATTTGAAATTATGAAATATTTGTATAAAACTTGTGTACCTGATGGATATTACTGACACATCACCCATCAGCCCTCTATGCTCTCTGAGTGAAGAGGTGTTGCACCTGATAACTCTAAAAGAAGTAAGATGGATGGGTTTAGGATATGAATAATTGCATCTGTCTTTTTAGGCTACCACTAACTTAAACATAAATAAATAAAATAAAACAAGATACCTACGGATACTATAAGATTTTTTACTGAAGTGGTCAGCATTACTTCTGTTAGGCAAATGCTGCCCATACAAAGAAAAGGTGGTATGTTTGTTTTTTGTAGGCAAAATTAAAATATTGTGCAATATACATTTTGTGGGAAGGCATATCCTGAAAGACTGCTTAGGTTTAAAATGCTGAGATGCCCTTGCACCCTTTTGAATTAAGAGGAAAATGTGTATTGATATATTTTCCAAAGGAAAATTATAATACAAAGAAGTAGGAAGTAGTGTTTAAACAGTTGAAAATTGGACCTTTATATAATAAATTTGTGTAGTACAGTGAGTGCAATGTTTTTAAGTAATGCATATGGCTTCAGTGCGTGATGGATGTAACATGATGATATCTTACTTGCTCAGTTGCTGCCATTCCAGTAAGGTACATTGTTGCTCACCTGTTGTCTTCTAGATGCTTCTGCCTTACCTTCACATTTTAATGTGCCTAATGAGTGAATCTGAATCTATGAGTCTGAGTACACATCTGCAATAGTTGAGAGGCATGAATATATGGCATAACTCTCAACTTTTTTTTCCTCAAAAATCAGGAATAGACCTAGAAAATAAATAGTACAACAGGTTTTGCATCAAATATAATTTTCAGAAAAAATAAGAATTAGGAAACTTCAATTTCTTCCATTATTCAGTGACTGTAATCCTCTGTGATTTACCAGAAATCAAACTTTGCATGAGGGACAGTGAGATCATAACAGTCACTTCAGCTTTAATATCTCCTGAGATTTGGCCAGTCTTCAGTCTTCCTTCCAGACACTATTGTCAGCTTCAGACAATTCCTCGAGATCAATGGAGCAATTTCATTTAACACTAAGCATGCACTAGGAGAATAAATACACAGAATAATAAAAACAAAAGCTCTAATTTAGGTTCATAGGTTCATACTAGGCTATCTGCCCTTGGGCATTTATAAGCCTAGCCAGAGTGTGTTTGGCTTTCGCCACCCATTTTAAATGAATTTTGCTATGCCCTTTTTTGAGGTTAGTATACTGTGCCTCTGTCTAACAGTGACACAGAAGTGATACACGGGGTAAACCTACTATCTTCCATCCACTCATCAAGATTCCTCTTAAAGATAGTCAATGAGGGACTCTGCCTAACCTGGACTGGAATTTTATTCCAGAGTGAAGGGAGCCTCTGGGTTATGAATCTGTCCCTCCAGCATGTCCTATTTATTTCAGTGCTGAGGTTCAAGTCTCTCGAGCGTGTAGCTCGATGGGATTTGGATTTTCTGAGGTGCAGCATGTCCATTAATTCTGGGTTGGACATGGCTTTATACATCAGGCACAGATCGCCTCTGAGCAGGCGGTATGCCACTGATTAGAGCTGGAGTTTCTTTAACCAGGCAGCATATGGCATCTGTTTGAGCCCTTTGATCCTCTTGGTGAGGTACTTTTGGGGTCTTTCCAGTTGCTGCAGGTGTCTGGTAAGGTACATCCCAAAAGGGGCATTGTACTCAGTTATGGGCCTGATGAGGGATGAGTAAAGAGGCACAATGACCTCCCCTGATCTAGATGTGAATCCCTTCATGATTAGGTGGGCTATATAAAATGTTTTTCTAACCACTTTGGCCACGTGGTTGTCAAATGAGAGATTGTTATCAACTTGGGTCCCCAGGTCCCTAATTACTTCTTCCAGATTTAATGGATTACCACCTATGTGGTAATTTGTGGGCACTTTGTTTTTGTCAAAGGGGATGACTATACACTTTTGGCATTTAGCTTGAGGCCATGGCTCTGGCACCAGTTGTCTGTTTCTATGAAGCCCTTTTTAGGATGCTTGTGTCGGCTGGAGAGTCGATTATGGCCCAGTTTGCAGTCATCTGAACTTGGTCAGCCACAGTCCTTCCATGTTAGCCTGTACCTCTGAGAAATATATACCGAACAAGAGAGGTCCCAGGACTGAGCCTTGTGGGATGCCACTTGTAACTGGTTTGGAGTCTGACATGGCTCCAGCAATTCTAACCATGTGGGTTCTGTCCTTGAGCCAGTTTTCAACCCATTTAGTGACATAGGGGTTTATATTTAAGCTGGTGAGCTTATCTATAATGCCCTAGTGGGGTATTGTATCGAAGGCTTTTGCAAGGTCCAGGTAGGCTGTGTGGACCACCTTCCCCTCGTCAATGGCCTTGGTGACTGTTTCAAAGAAATCAACCAGGTTTAAGAGGCAGGATCTGCCCTTAACAAAGCCGAACTGGGTAGGATCCAGTGTCTGTAGGTCTCCAATATCTTTATTTATGAGGTCCATGATGATCCTTTCCATAGCTTTGCAGACCAAGCTAGTCAGGCTTATGGGGCGATAGTTTCCAGGATCCGTTGAGGCACCACCTTTGTGGAGAGGGACCACTGTTGCTGTATGCCACTCTTTGGGTACATATCCTGTAGTAAGGCTGAGATTGAACAGTAGTTTTATGTTTGGGTTTAGTTCTTCTTGGAGTTCATGTAGGACGCAGCCCGGGACACCGTCTGGTCCCATTGATGCTGTGTTTTTTACTTTGGAGAGGACAGCTCTTACCTGAGCATCTGAGATGTCAGGGGGGCAGCACTCTGCTGGGATAGATATTTGCCCTTTTGGTGGGGAAGGGGGGGGGTGGTTTACGCTGAACCTGTCAGCTAGGATGTTGCCAATGTCTGTGGGTTCAGTGTATTTTTTGTCATTTTGGACTAATTCTGAGCATATCTGGGAATTCCCACCCATGTTCCTAACATAACTAAAGAAAGCCTTGTGATTATCCTTAGTGCCCTGTGCAATTTTCCCTTGAAGCTGGCCTTAGACGATTTTATGAGTGCCTGTAGTTTTTTGCTAATACTGATCAGAGATGCCTTCCCTTTTTGGGATTTTGCTCTATCATGTAGTAGCTTCCTCCTTCTATTGTATAGTTTGTTTATGGCTGAGGTCCACCAGACAGGACGCCTAACTTTGGAGGATTGGGTCTTGGTTTTATTTGGGATTGCATGATCCATGCATTCCTGAAGGTGTTCATAGAATGCGTTTATAAAGGATTCTGCAGTCTGGGCCGTATTTTCCACAGGCCCGGGGGCTTTGAAGGATTCCACCTCGGTTTTGAGGAGTGTAAAATTTGGTTTAGAGAAGTTTTTCACTGTGGTTTTCTGGGCAGGGGCTGGGGTCGGGATGTGAATATCTAGTGAGATTAGTTTATGGTCTGATCTTACCAGTGAGGGATACACTTCTGGTCTGGAGCATAGAGTCCCCATGTTGGTGATGATCAGGTCCAGTATGTTTTCCCCTCTTGTGGGAGTGACAACAAGTTGTTCCATAGCATTTGAGTTTATAAATTCTAGGAACCTTCGGGCTAGGGTGTTGGAGCTAGAGTAATGCTCCCAGTCTATGTTAGGGTAGTTGAAGTTGCCCAATATAATGGTGTTTGGAAAGACCTTCATATTTTCCAGTGTTCTCAGGAAGGCCGAGTGGGGTTCCTGGGTTTGGGAGGGTGGTCTGTAGCAGGCTATAAACTGGAAGGCAGTTTTACCCACTGTTAGTTGCACATGGATAGTCTCTGATGCTTTGTGATGTGCCACCAACCTGGAGGTGTGGGTATCTTTGACGAATATTGATACTCCCCCTCCTTTTGTGGTTCGGTCCAAGTTTTGGGGCCGAAAAATATGGTATGAGGTATAACCTGGTAGTGCTGGGGTGCTCTGGGGAGCCTTGAACCAGGTTTCTGTTACTGCACAGATATCAATGTTCTCCATGTTAAGGAGAGTTTCAAGTGCGTGCATCTTGAGGTTTAGACTTCTGGCATTGAGTAGCATTACTCTTAGTTTCTTATCCCTTGTGATACCTATGGAGGTGGGTTTGTCTTTTGAGCCTTGCCTAAAAAAGGCACTATGGGGGTGGCAAGAGCCTTTTGCCAATATCCAAAAGCCCAGGGGTGACAGGTGCAAGCCGTCCCTAGCGAAGCATCGTGGCTTGTCGAGCATGTCACCCCAGGCAGACAGGCATTGGATCCCCTTTGAATGACACCAATACTTAAGCCAATTGTTGAAATTGATCATCTTGTCTTCATATTGTGGCATCATTCTTGGTGAGGGTAAGATGCTACTCAAGGTCAGGGTCATACCGGCCTGGGCTACATGCTCAGTGAGCTCCTCTATGTCTCTTTTCATGTAGTCCAGGGAGGTACGTCTCAGGTCATTCACACCAGCATGGACAATGACTGAGTCATATTTGTACTTGCCTTGGTGTGACCTGAGTGCTTGTGTTATGTGGCGGATCCTAGCGCCCAACAGGCAGCTCACCGTGACCTTCTCCTTGTTCAGTCTGCTGAGCGGGACATCAGTGTGCCTGATGATAGAGTCACCTATTACAAGTGTATCAGGTGTGTTGTTTAGCCTTAAGGGCTGTGACTGTTCGGCACACTGACTTTGTCAGCTATGTGTTGCACGTGTTTTGTTTTGGGGTAGCGGTTGCTTGAGTGTCTGCTTTGGAGGTCTCTGCTGCTTAGGCAGATTTTTATTTAGAGCCTCCGAGTATGTTTTTGTGTGTTTATGTATTTGGTTTGCTGTCGTGGTAGGTCTATGTGAGACTGGAATTGTAGTGAGTGTGGTTTCCTTCTCCTCCTGACTGGTTACGCCAGTACTGAGTTGAGAGAGCATAGCCTCCAGTTTGGCTATATGGTTGCATCTCTCACATGTGTTGGAATTTGTTGGGAGGAGGAGAGGGTTGTCTGTGTACATGAGGCAGTTGTAACATTGCCTCAAGATTCCCAGATTCACCAGCTGGACCGAAGAGGAGATTGACACATGACCTTTGGACATGCTAGAATAGTATTGGGAATTCCTTCATAATTTAAAAAAAGGGCCAATGGGGAACAAAGTGCTCAAGGGGAGTTTGTGAGGGTGTAGTGCTTTTAATTTTTTAGTGCTGATTTATATAATTGCTTTAGTGAGCAAGTGCCAGGCTTTAGAGTGGGAATAGGGTGTTTATTATGAGAACTAGATCAGTTCTAAGGGAAAAAGTGAAGAGCAGACTTTGTGGAGCCGAGAATGGTTTAAACCCAGTTAAGCGGCACTGCCCAATGTTGCGCTATGCGCAGAATAGTGCAAAGCTGCGCTAAAGCGAGTATTATACAGGGGGACTTGAAAGAGCTAGAAATTGGCCCAAAACAGCCAATAGACTACCAGATTCTTGTGCTGGGAATACTCCTCCAGGGATAGATAGGCTGCTCTAAGCTCCCCACTGCCACTGGTGAACAAAGAAGCCTCCCTTTATCCAAGAAAGGAAATGGGCAACACAGGAACTTTCTAAACGTCCAGAATACAGCAAAGCCTGTATTTGGACTACTCTAGGTCAGGAAAGACGGGAAACAAGGACATTCTTTTTCTTTTTTGCAACAAACAGCAGGAAAATGCAATAAATATGTAACACAGGCTAGCGCACTTGAGTGTGTAGCCTCAACAGGTGAATGCAACAAACAGGACAAACTTTAAAAGTGCAGGTGCAAAAACAACTTTAAACAGTTTAAAACAGTTCAAGAAGTAGAAATACTTGCAGTTTAGCTAGATTGGACAGTCACCCAGGTAGTAGCAGGAAAACAAACACTTTTATCAGGTTAGCAGTCACTCTTTTAGCCTCTCTGCTGCTAGCACCACTCTGCAGGACCACAAGGAGCTTGGCTGAGTAGTAACAAGCGCGACAACCGCACCAAAGTGGGTTTTATACAGGGGGACTTGAAAGAGCTAGAAATTGGTCCAAAATGGCCAATAGACTACCAGATTCTTGTGCTGGGAGCACTCCTCCAGGGATAGATAGGCTGCTCCAAGCTCCCCACTGCCACTGGTGAACAAAGAAGCCTCCCTTTATCCAAGAAAGGAAATGGGCAACACAGGAACTTTCCAAAAGTCCAGAATACAGCAAAGCCTGTATATGGACTACTCTAGGTCAGGAAAGATGGGAAACAAGGATATTTTTTTTCTTTTTTGCAACAAACAGCAGGAAAGTGCAATAAATATGTAACACAGGCTAGCGCACTTGAGTGTGTAGCCTCAACAGGTAAATGCAACAAACAGGGCAAACTTTAAAAGTGCAAGTGCAAAAACAACTTTAAACAGTTTAAAACAGTACAAGAAGCAGAAATACTTGCAGTTTAGCTAGGTTGGACAGTCGCCCAGGTAGTAGCAGGAAAAAAAACACTTTTATCAGGTTAGCAGTGGCTCTTTTAGCCTCTCTGCTGCTAGCACCACTCTGCAGGACCACGAGGAGCTTGGCTGAGTAGTAACAAAACCACGCCAAAGTGGGTTTTATACAGGGGGACTTGAAAGAGCTAGAAATTGGCCCAAAACGGCCAATAGACTACCAGAGTGTTGTGCTGGGAACACTCTTCCAGGGATAGATAGGCTGCTCTAAGCTCCCTCACTGCCACTGGTGAACAAAGAAGCCTCCCTTTATCCAAGAAAGGAAATGGGCAACACAGGAACTTTCCAAAAGTCCAGAATACAGCAAAGCCTGTATTTGGACTACTCTAGGTCAGGAAAGATGGGAAACGAGGATAATTTTTTTTTTTTTGCAACAAACAGCAGAAAAATGCAATAAATATGTAACACAGGCTAGCGCACTTGAGTGTGTAGCCTCAAAAAGTAAATGCAACAAACAGGACAAACTTTTAATTACAAGCGCAGAAGTGTGCTAAAGCTGGCTTTAAAGCAGAGGGTTAGAAAGAGATAAGAAATGGCCCAAAATGGCCAATAAGCTACAGGTCACTGGGCTGGAACCACTCCTCAAGGGACAGATAGGCTGCTCAGAGCTCCCCACTCTCACTGGTGAACAAAGAAGCTTCCTCCTATCCAAATAAGGATATGGGCAACACAGAAACTATGACACAGCCCAGAGATTAGCAATACCTGAAGACTGGACTATTCTAAAACAAGGATTTTTTTTTTTTTTTTTTACAAAGTAGCAGAAATTAGGTACAGAAACACAGTAAATGCTTTAATTCGGCTAGCGCACTTGAGTGCGTAGCCTACCAGTTAAACTAAGCAAAAACAAACTTTAAAAGTGCAAAAAATCTCAGAAATACAGGCAGGAATGCAATAAAACAACTTTGCAGAGCTTATTTAGTTAAAGAAACAGAGAAGTCTATATATACAGAAAAGCAGCTAAAACACACAAACACTTCAGATGCAGTGCAATCTAGAGCACTTGAGTTGTAGCAATATTAAGGCAATTACAGTTATAATAAATACTCTGAAATATACTCTATATTTCCAAAATGTTTGAGAAGCACAGTCAGAACACAAGGAGGTTCAGGCAAAAAAAAAAAGTTTTTTTTTTTTTTTATTTTTGAAAGGGAAAAAGGAGAAACATAAGGCCTTATCAAATGTTCTCTCTGTACTAGGTAGAATGAGCTAATGACACTAGACTGGGAGGAGTGTCACAGATCAGATTTAGCCTAAAGCCAGTAGCACTAGAGAAAGCCACAAACAGATAAAGATTTGTAAAGATACAGAATGCTTTTAACTGCAGACAAATCAGTTACTTGTGCAGATTAGTTAATAGCAATAAAATACACTAGAAGACTAAAAAGCAGACAATAAAAGTGCTATATATTAATTGTTAAAAACAATAATCTGTATAAATAATTAAAAAAAAAACAGGATACTTATATATCTCAGCTAACAGCTGCGGTCAACAACTTTTATCCACTCTGCTCAGTGTAAAATAATGTTGTCACTGTGAGCCAGTATTTGCTACTAGTAGCAGGACTTCACTACTGTGAGATAAGAAATGTCATTAAGGACTCAAATGAGAAAATTTCATTTCAGAAACAGCCACAAACAGTGCATTAAAAAAAGCCACAGCTCATTCACAGGATAGTTGGCCTTAGATGAAATGGCACCCTAGGTGATGGGTTCCATGGTGCCCTCACTGCTGACCACTGTCCTGGGCCACACAGTGCTCCCCTGTTTCCCCTTATGCTGACCTCCACACACCATTCAGATAACTTTTTTCTTCCTTTTCATATATTTTTCTTAGTTTTCAGCTTTTTTCCTGCATCCTTTCAAGACATAATAACTCACTAAGACTGCACTGTGATAACTGTGGAGTAAACAACTGAATTAAACTATAGATATATAGATGCAATAGCATGCATTTGAGAGCCTTTTTAAACTATCTAATGATGACCTGAACAAAAATCATGACTAGGAAAAAAATTCAGTCTTCGTCTTCAACTTTGCTTTTTCCTTCATCCATTAAACACACCCTAACTGACCAAAGCTGCACTTTAATGATGTGAAAAAAGTAATTAAATTAAGAGGGGGTGCTTGAAACTACTAAGCCCCTGAGAAGCCATGGAGGTATAGACGCTCTGACATACATTTTAATACTTTCCTCAACAATTTGATCCAATGATTATCTGACCAAATTTGTGAGTATGGAAATAAAATCAGTCTAATTGTTTTATTTCAAGGGATAAATAAGCTGTGCCCAAAACGTAATGCTCAAAGCTGACAAAACAAAAATAAACTGAGAAATTCTAGTGAAGATATATAAATTGTATATGATACATCAAGGAAAACTGTCTGTTTTCTAACCACATCTTTCAACTCTGTCAAAGGAAAAAAACTTCAAAGACCAATACACGTAAGGTTCAGTTAAGGTATATTTATTTACTTGCTGCAAGGAGACAAAAACATGCAAATACAAGGATTTGTCTAACTACTAACAGGAAGTATGCTCATTCTTATACTACTTTACAAGACATGGCCTTCTATGGCTGACGTAATCAAACACAACTTTTAGTATTGTTCTACAGCAGATGTTACTCAGATTTTCTGCTGACATGACTAGATTTGTGAGAAACATTTGAGAAAAACAACCTGGCCTTGGTGGGCTCCACTTCGTTTACAAGCTTCTGTTGTACAGTGTTACATTTCAAGGTACTGTTCTAATTCAGATACAAGCAAATGCTGATTGCAGTTCATATTTTCAAACAGGCTTTGTCCTAATTATCTATGGCTTCTACAGCTGTGTATTTTCTCACAGCACAAAACAGAACTTCTTGTCTAAGCTTCATACAAGTAGTATTGTTCTATTTATTATTTTCCTGACATAAGCAGGAATCATCTGCTTTTTAGTAAATTTCCAAGGCACAAGCAAGATTTTAGCTAACAGCACAAGGTCAAAAAAGCATCTGTAGTTTGTACAAATTTATGCAGTATGAAATAGAATAAATGTGTTAACCCTTTTCAAGCTCTAAATGCATTAAGCATATTACTAATACACACATTAATACATATTTTTCTGACATTTCCCCCCTTTTAATACTTTTATTCTACTTTCAAAATAAGCATAAACAGTTTGTTTTCTTCTCCTAACCTCTTCCACTTAGGATTTGCAATTAAAAGAGTCATTCAGTTTAAACTTATGAAAGCATTTTCAATCTTTTAATAGTTCTTCAAACTCAGTACTTTGATATAAGGTTTCAGAAACTGACATGTCTATAAGGTCTTTAATCAGTCTTTTCATGCAGGAGATGCCACAACAAACACATACTCCCAGTAGGAGCATTCCTACACAAATGACAATCAGGATGTTCATTAGGATGGTACCCCACCCCCCAAACCATTTCTGGAAAAAGTCCGTCAGTGTGTTTGGGCCTGGTTTGGTCATGGCTGACACTTGCTGAATTACCTCAAGATGATTGTCTATCTCATGTTTATGGTCAGGAATATACAAACAGCATTCTTCTTGGATTAAAGCGCAAGTACCACCTGTTGCCGCTAGAGTGAAGTTGAGAGCCATGTGGTTCTGAAGCACTATCGTTCTTATAGCATTCAGTTCATCAGTCACCAATTTGAGAGCGGAAAAAGTTGCATTACTTATTACTTCGAGAAGTTTCAACAGTTTTCTCAGCTCCCAGATTGATTTCACTGTTCCATATGCCGGTAATATGCCTGCCCACGATATAACGCTATCAGTCAAGTCCATATGTGTCAGTCCTTTGCCTATGGAAAGATGGTCTTTCCAATGTGCATCGATTTGTCCCACTGGATTTACAGGTTTCCTGATGACCTCTCGGACATTTCGAATTTTTCCTCGAGGCAAAACTGCAGTGTGTCGTATGGCCGGAACCAGGTAACCCAAAAAACAACTGCCGGGACAATTCTCAGGTAACCATTTGTATGCCTTTCTGCCACACACAAAATAACAGTCCTCTACTTTAGTAGTAGCTTTGCTATGAATATACACTCGCCCTGCATGAAATATTTTTCTATCAATTATAGACAGTTGTTTATAAAGAACAGAATTATGTTTTACTTCATCAAGTGTTTTGTACATCAATCCAAGAAATGAATCATAGTTTGTATTACAATAAAGATCTACATGGTTACCTTTAGTGTAACATCTATAAGGAACAGTCACATTGCAATTGCTCCAACCCACCTGAACACTATCATTTTTTATAAAAACACACAGTTCCCTTTTGTGGAACAGACAAGTGCAATGCTATTTTATCTTGTGATGTAATGGTTGAAGTATCATAAATCAAGTTCTCCCAGGTCTCATTGACCCCTAGGGGGACTGTAGTCATTAATAACCCCTGTATGCTGTCGGCAAAGCTGTGCAAATCCAGCAATTCAAAACATTGAAAGTCTCAGCATACACATATTTAATTGCCTGGTAAGTGTTAAAGTTTGGATGCCAGTTGATGAGTAACGCTTCACATTTATTCAGTTCAGTCTGTGTGGCTGGGAAAAGGAAAGGCCACAACAAAAATATTATTGTCACTAGTACAGTTAACAGGATGATTATGCAATACTTCTGAAGAAAGGGTTGTTCTGCATTCCTGTCTCTTCTGGACTCTTATCATTTTTACTCTTGGCATGTGACAAGATTTTTGTCCAGTTCAAAGTTCTTGACTAATTTACAGTGCGTCAGGTGGATCCAGGAGGCGCGCTCCACTATCTTGACTGCAGTGGGTGTCGACAGAAGCACTTGATATGGACCTTCCCACTTTGGTGATGCCCAATTCTTTCTCTTTACTGTCTTCACCCAAACCCAAACTCCAGGGGACACTGCCACTTCTGATGGTCTGGTTCGTTCTTTATCTGAAACAGAATTTGACTGCAACAAATGTTTAGAATTTAACAAATTTTGCATGTACTCAGCTAGTGTACTGTCAGCTTCCTGGTCTGCGGGCATGAGAGATTTCCACTGAGGTATATAATAAGCCCTTCCAAATAATTTTTCAAAAGGAGTCAATCCTTTTGCATTCGGAACCTGAAATGTGAATGCAAACCAATACTGGCTGTCAGGGTGTATCAGTATCGAGAAGAATGCATTGCTGATATCCACCACAGAAAAATATTTCTGTTGAGGTTTTAAATCATTCAACAGGGTGTGTGGGTCTGGCACCATAGCTGCCCTTGGTATTACTGCATCATTTATAGCTTGTAAATCTTGGACCATACGCCACTCTCCATTCGCTTTCTTAGCAGGAAATAAGGGTGTGTTACATGGTGAATCAGAAGATTCCACCAGCACCCCTTCCTTAAGTAAAGCTGCTATAATAGGTTTGATTCCTACCTATGCATCTTTTCTTAAGGGATACTGTCTTTTTTGTGGTCTAAATGCTGACTTTGGTGTTATAGTAACTGGTCCTGCTGTACAAATAAGTCCTACATCTGATTTTCCTGTTGACCAGAGAGTTTCTGGTATGTTCTGTAAGGCATTCTCTTCCTCCTTAAATAGGAGTGCTAATCAGCTGTCCTTGCTAGACTGCAAGTGTACAGCTGGGTGAGTCTGAGTTATCCAATTCAACTTCTGCATTTGTATTCCCTGTTCTGACAGTTCTGTCTGTTTTTCCCATCTCATGACTTTTTCTCCTAAGTCTACCCATTTTACATTCTTGTCCTTAGCTAAGCTAACATGTGGTAATCGATTAGATTTATAGAGTGCAAAGAACTCCTGGGGCAATGAACAGCTGGCTACACTGTTCCCTTCTGTGTCCCAGTACAGATTATGTAATATCAATCTGTTTGCACAATTTCCAAACAATTCTTGCTCATATTCCTTATCAGGTCCTGGTGTGTTGCAATAATACAGAGTACAGTGCAACAAATGCTGTTTATCAATGTCAAGGGAGGGGAATTTGCTGATGGCTACATTCATCAATTCTTCGGTCACTGCCCCTGGACCAGTCGTAACCAAGTCCTGGCTGTACCAATAAAACATTTTACTATCCGTTTGCAATGCAAAGGTATCAATTTGTCACTGTGCTTCCATACCCTACATAGTCGGAACTACTGCTATATCAAATAGCTGCATAAGGTCTCTGCCCAAGAGGTTTACAGGGCATTTTGCAGAAACAACAATTTTGCTTTTCTGGGTCAATCCTGAAACAGGATCAGTTATCACAATATTATGGGAGAGGGGCTCCTGATACAGCTGTCCATTAGCTGCTTTCACCAATATGTAATCAGGTGACTCTGAGTTCTCTGACAGTTTGGAGGGATGTATCAGGGTCCGTGATGCCCCTGAGTCACACAAGAATCTGACTTCCCTCCCTTCTACCAGGAGTGTAACTTCTGGTTTCGTGTCTGCTAAATAGAGCTCTAAGCTCAATAAAGCCAAATCTAATATTTCATTTTCTTCACTATCCGTGACTTCCTACACTTCCTCTATTTCGTCTGTCACATTCTCTACTCCCTCTATCACATTCTCATTTGTCATTTCTCTGCTATCCTCTTCTAGTGATTCCTGACTATCATATAGTCAGTCCTCATCCTCCTTATCTTCTGTGGTTGCTTTCTTGTTTTTCTTGCAATCCCTTGCCAGGTGTCCCTTCTTACCACATTTAAAACATTCCCCCTTTTCTTTCGCCCTTCAAAGTCCTCTGATCACTGATCAGATTGTTTATTTCCCTGGGCATTTCTCTTGCCCTTTTTCCCGGACTGTACTACATAAACTTCTGCTCCATCTTCTACAGAAAATACTTGGGCTTTCTTTTTCTTTTTGCTATTAAAATGCCTTTCGGCATGCCTAGCATATTCAAGTAATGACTGTAACCTGCTTGTACGATGATCTACCATGTGCTTTGTAATAAAGCTGCTTATGGGTGCTTATGGGTGCAATACTGCCTTTTAAAAATGCATTATTTAACTGCTGCTCATATGGGGAATCATGTGTCTGATCTTCAGGAACCTGCATTCCACAATGGTTATTAAAACATTGTAATAGTCTGGCATAATATCTGTCAATAGCTTCACCTTCCTGTTGGATGCATTGATTAATGCAAGTCCAGTCTGCCCTAGGCTTCCATTTCTCAGAGATTAGGTCCATAAGACCTTTCACTCTGTTGTCTAATTCTGCGCTACTATGTGGCAGGGGCCTGAGCGTAGCGTCACAGGGATTCCAGTCGCCACTAATCATGTGCCAATCTGGTCCCACAATTTGTCTGACTACTTTTTCTACCTCTTCTCCATTTAAATTATAACTTAGCCTCATTCCTTGCAAATCTTCTAAGAACTTTCTAAAATTAACTTTTGGATGGGGAATTCCTTCAGTGGCTTTCTGGATATCTTCCAGAGTCCAGGGTCTATACACTAGAATAGTTGGATCCTGACCTTCTTGCCCTGCCTGAGGATTAGGTACTTCTATAAGTGGGCATGTTTCTTCTTCACTCATAAATCATGAATTTCTACCTATTTGATATAACTCAATGTCTCCTTTTGCATTTCCTGCCCGTGTTCGAGACCTGGTCTCGACGGGATCTCTAATAAACGGTTTTTCGTTTGTAGTGTCTCTACTTACAGTGACAGCAGGATATCACAGGGGTGGACTAACTTGTTCACTTGTCTCATATTCCGGTAAGGGAGGCGGAGGGGCTGATGCTATTACTAAGTTATTGCCCTCTTATCTAAAAACATTGCTTTTGAATTATTATTATTTTGTTCCCTTCGGTTTACTTCCTCAATCCATCTGTGTGCCTGAGGAATTCCTGATTGACGTTGCTTTATTACCCGACCTTTAGAATCAGTTTTAAGCTGTCTGACAAGTTTGACAAGTGAGGATTTTTCTAATTTACTATCAAATTCATACTTATTAATCCATTTTGAGTAGTATTTAATGTTATCAGCACACTGTGACTGCATGTATTTCGTGTCTTCAGTTAACGGCGGATTTTGGGATCTTTTTGTACAATTATTACCCATTTTGTTCTACCCTTTTAATCATTATGTAACTCCTTATTTTTAACGTGGTACCACGGATTTTGTTATAGTCTCTTCAGAATGACTGCCTACCTTCTCTGTTTCCCTGATCTATGACAAGACAGTAATATTTTTGTCCCTGACTTGTATAAAGAAAGTCTTAACAAAACAAATACAAATCTAGTCCCTGATCTAAAACAGAAAAAAGTAGATTCACCTTACCTGAGTCTTCATGATTGATCACCTGGTTCAAGTAAACCCATCCTTCAGTCGCAGATCAGAAAGTGGCTGGCCTCTTTTGTACGACAATTCAGTCGGACGGATTTTCAACTAAGAAGAACCGATGTGGTTTCTTCCCCGTACGGTTTCAAGCCACCTGGCCTGTCTGATCCAAGGCAAAGTGAGGGGTTTCTGGTCCGAACCAATAAGTCAAAGGAAAAAAACTTCAAAGACCAATACACGCAAGGTTCAGCTAAGGTATATTTATTTACTTGCCGCAAGGAGACAAAAACATGCAAATACAAGGATTTGTCTAACTACTAACAGGAAGTATGCTCATTCTTATACTACTTTACAAGACATGGCCTTCTATGGCTGACGTAATCAAACACAATTTTCAGTATTGTTCTACAGCAGATGTTACTCAGATTTTCTGCTGACATGACTAGATTTGTGAGAAACTTTTGAGAAAAACATCCTGGCCTTGGTGGGCTCCACTTCGTTTACAAGTTTACAAGCTTCTATTGTACAGTGTTACATTTCAAGGTACTCTTCTAATTCAGATATAAGCAAATGCTGATTGCAGTTCATATTTTCAAACAGGCTTTGTCCTAATTATCTATGGCTTCTACAGCTGTGTATTTTCTCACAGCACAAAACAGAACTTCTTGTCTAAGCTTCATATAAGTAATATTGTTCTATTCATTATTTTCCTGACATAAGCAGGAATCATCTGCTTCTCAGTAAATTTCCAAGGTACAAGCAAGATTTTAACTAACAACACAAGGTCAGAAAAGCATCTGCAGTTTGTACAGATTTATGCAGTATGAAATAGAATAAATGTGTTAACCCTTTTCAAGCTCTAACTGCACTAAGCATATTACTAATACACACATTAATACATATTTTTCTGACAAACTCTCCAGGTTTTCGCAGAATGTCCAGATTTTTGGTCTGTTCCTCATAAAATTTGTGGTTTTCTGTCAAATCATTAAGGAGGATTGAATCATTAAATAATTACAGACATTTGAGTTTTGGAATTCATAACCTTCAGACCAATAATAATTAGAACTAAATAATAGTAAATAATATGTTTTATTTTTAACTCTATTAATATAAACAGTAAGTAACATTCTATTGTATATACTTCTTATAGCTTTCTCTTACATTTTTTTTTTAATTTCTGCCTTACACCCTTTTACTTTCTACTCTCTTTTCTTTTCTTTATTAATATATAGAAATGCTTTTGATCATATAGACACAGTAAATAATAAGATTTGCATAGGAGTTGAGTTGGGACAAAAATGTTGAGTTTTGTTACTTATTAATAATTTTGGGCTTGATTTCACTTACATAGAGTCTGTAA